>NW_010325250.1:16446-31459 GCF_000700745.2 Antrostomus carolinensis | reverse complement strand
TCCTGCTGTGATGATTTTTAAGGTTTGACTTGAAAGCTGGGAAATCCACAAAGTGTCAGTGAAGGGGTGAAATTCCCTCATCTATCCTCTTTGCTGAGCTTCAGCAGAGCGGCACGGGGAGCAGAGCCGGGGTTCGGAAGGGCTTTGAAATAGAACCGTTAAGGAGGGCTGAGGACGAGCTCTTGGCTGCGTTAGCTGGCTCCTCTAGATCGCTCGGAGCCTGTGTGCTTCTGCACAAAGAAGCTTTTCATCCGGGGTATGAGCCACGCTGACCTGGTTCAATTTGTGAGAGTTTTGCTCCCGTCAGTGCGAGTGCGTTTGTTTGGGAGATGGGACAGAACGAGAGCGTTTGTCTCAAAAAGAAAATCCCAGTTCTATCAGAAACCTGAGCAGGAGGAGGATGTGGCCAGGTGAGCAAGATCTGCAGTTGTTGCAAAACCATGATTTTTTTAAAAAGAAACCAAAGAAACCTCAATACCCAATGTGGAGACTGATTTTTGGAATGGTGAGAAAGGCTCCTAGCCTCGGGGGCGAGTCCCTGTCTCCTGCAAACCCCAGTTGCTTCCCCTGAGTGTCACAACAGCAGGATGAACCAAGCCGGGCAGTTGTTTGCAGGTTGGATGGGGCTCTGGGTTTCTCCAACCTGCCCTGCTCTCTGCCTGGAGTGAATACTGTTTTTATTCTATCATGTTAATGTTGGAAGAAGTTGCTGGCATTTGCCTCTAGCAGCTATTTTTACAGCCGCCTGTAATCTTCCAGAGTTATGTGATACCTTTTAGATGTCTGGGTGCAGGAGAGATCCAAGCTGAGGTTTTGGTTGGTTTGGTTTTTTTTTTGATGGAAAGCCAAAAGACTCCTCTTGGCAGAAGTGTGCCAGCCCCACACAAACCAAACGCACCGTGCCCCTCCTCGGGAGGGTAGGCAGAGCATTTCTCCAAGCGTGTCCCTGCATGATCTGCCCTGCCGCTCTCAGCTGTTGGCAAACACGTGTCTCTTGCTCGGCAGCGCCGTGAGCTGGAACCTGGCCATGGCTCTGGGGCTGGAGCTGATCTCTGGTGGGATTGCTTGGGAGAGGAGAGCCCAGTTCCTTTGAAGTTGCTGCACTGTTTAATATTAAAAGTCAGTGGTATTTGCTTGCATGTCTTGGCCAGGTCAGTTTTGTCATGGGGTGTGTTTGCACAGTGAGAGCTTGTTTGGAAGAAAGCAAGAGAGGCCAAAACCAACCCGACACTAGCGTGTCTTGCATCTAATTAGATTTTGGTTCTGGTTTGCTGTGTTCCACGACATCTTTTCCTGAGAACTAGGAATTCATCAGCCCTGGGATCCTTATCCCGGCAGTGGAAACGCCCTGGGTCTGGGTCACCTCCTGGGCACGTGTGCAGGGCTGAGCACAGCGGGGCTGCAAATGCTATTATAATATAAATAAATAACTACAGTCCAACTGTGACGGTCGCACCCAGGGAGACGCGGCGCGGCAGGAATACTGAGCTCAGAAATGAGCCGTGACATTATTTTAGGCTTGGAGACACTTTATGAAAAGTGATTTAAAGGATTGCAGCTGTTTAATTTCACAGATGAGGCAAGTGAGGGGGGATGTTGTGAAGGGGCAGAAGGCAGTGGAAGCAGGCTTGGGCATTTTTCTTTTCCCATCATATAAAACTTGAGGGAGTATCCAACAAAATGGGGAAAAAGATGTTTCAAGTGAACAAACAAAATATGCTTTGTACATACAGGCATGGTCTCCCAGCAGCGTGTTCCAGGAGTTACTGCTGAGTTTGGAGCTGGCAGAGATGATCCAGTACCGGTCGAGTGAGGATGTTTGTTGGCTGGTTTCACTCTTCGGTGCCAGCTTTGGGCAGGGCTGTGAACCTGTGAGTCTGATCCAAACTCAGCTCTGATGGGTGATGCAGCAAACAGGCTTTTCTGCAGGGTAGGTTGGTCTCCTATCTGTATCGGGGTGTCGTCCTCCTCCTCACTGAGAGGCATCTGGTCCCAACAGCTTCCACGGAGGCAGGATGTGAAAATGGTGCAATATTTTATAATGAACCTAGATTTAGTTTTGTAATGACCCTAGATTTAATTCCATCTTACTAAAAAATTACTTCTAAAAAAACTTAGACAAGCGTGCCTGCTAGAGAAGAAGGAAACCTGGTGTAAAGGTTCTTCTTTGTTTGACTTTCTTCAGGTAAAACTAAAATCACCAATAATCAACAGTTCCTTCTGCTGAGCACTGCATGGTTCTTGGAGTGCAGGGGAAATGTTTTTGTTTTATTCATTAGCTGTAATGTTGGGGTGTTTCGTTGGCTTCTGTCATGTTCAGCTTGGGAACAGAGGAATTGTCTGAATGCTCCGTGACCTTTAGCTAAAGGTGAAAGAACACATTACTTATGCTCTTAACCTTCTAATGTGGCCCAAGTTCATGTTCTCTCAAAGGAAACTTTCACATGAAGAATACTCTTTTTCAGGCAACCGGTAGATATTTTCTGTAAACAGATCCATTTCCTGCATAGTGCATGTCCCTCTTTCCTTTTAAAGCCCCTTCGTGATCAATATTCCCTGGAGATAGAAGGGTTTCCCTCTCTTTCTTCCCAGTTTCTTGCTGTGCCTTCCTTACCAGGCATCCTTCTCCCATTAGGGCTCTGACATTTTGGTGCTGTGGGAATGATGTGGCTTTGGACACAGGCTGGGCTTTCCAGGAGGGTGGTATCAGCTGCAGGAGACTTTGGGGACTGGGGCACACAAGGTGTTATCGTGCAGCTGTCTCTGTGTTAAAACAGCTTCTGCTTTTGGGGTACTTTTACTGTTTTACTGACTAGAGATATTAAACAGTTTGGGGATTGGTGGGATTGGGGTGTGTGCACGTGCATATGAAATTGGTGCTCCATCGTCACTTGAATCCCCTCAGTGAGCACTGTCCCCTCCCTGAAAAACAAGAGGTGCTCAGCATCCCTCCTGCATGCTGTTGGCTCTGTTCCCTGCAAACTGCTTCAGCTGAGATGGAAAGGTGAGCTTAATTCTTCCTTAACCCCTCTGCGCCAGCTTTGAGACCTTCATGCTTTCTCCTGTGCCACTTCTGTCTGGGAGCAGCTCTGTAGTTCCTTCATCAAACTCCTTGTTTGCAAAACAGCACTTGTGCAGGAGCATCCCAGCCCAATCAGTTGGGTTTTTTGGGTTTTTTTGGCCCATGATAAATAACTTCCTTGTCTGTCTGAACCAGAGTGAAGAGGTTGATGCAAACTTAGGTGTTGATTTGGTGTCTTAGTAAATGGTGGCCTAGGGGAATCATAGAATCACACAATTGCCTAAATTGGAAAAGACCTTTAAGATCGAGTTCAATCATTAATCTCACACTGGCAAGTCCCCTACTGACCATGTCCCTCAACACTATGTCTACATGACTCTGAAATACCTCCAGGTTTGGAGACTCTGCCACTGGGCAAACCCTTCCAATGCCTGAGAACCCTTTCAACAAAGAAACTCTTCCTAATATTGAGTGCCTTCCCTGCCCAGACTCCTCCCAGTAGTTAGAGCTGGGCAGGTTAAACCCAGCATCCTGCCACGGAAGGTGCTGTGAGGAGATGGAAGTCGTTGAGATGGCAGGAGCTAGCTCATCTCCACAGTGACACGATCAGCGTGGCAAGGCGATGCCAGGTAAGGCTGTGGAGAGGCAGTGGTTTGCATTACATACGCGAGGCGCCTTTGCTGCTGTGTTGGTGTTCCTTGGAGTAGTTATTCACACTTTTATCTGCTGGAAGCAAAATGCCAGTCTGTGTCGGTGCTCCAGGAACTTACAGAACGGAAGAGTTTATAGTGCCAAATGCTAAAATCCCCCAGGCTGTGAAGAGCCTCCTCCAACCACCTCCGAGCGCAAAGCAAAGCCTCCTGCTACCAGCTGCGCCGCTGAGCGGGGGGCGGTTCGTGCCAGAGATTTGCATCCTGAATTCTGCCTGCCGGGCTCCAGCGAACGCTTTAAGGAATGACATGAAATAAAGAACATACCTTGGAAATACCAGCTCTGATAGTCTGTCACGAGAACTCGGCGCAGTCTCTCTTGAAGTACTTGGAGGTTGACAGGGAAGGATTGCATGAGCTCTGAGCAGCTCACTGGTGGATTTGGGAAATTGGCTTTCTGCTGTGGGACTAGGAGAGCATGGAAGTGGAGGAACAGGCACCTAATTCCCTGCCCTGGAGTGCCTCTCCTATTGCCAAGAAGAAGTTGGCTTACAGCAGTTTGTATTTAAAGCTCGTTTTCCCTAGGATACAGCCTTTATCCAGAACAGTTCTTTTTCTTCAAGCTACTGTAAACTTCTGTGGCTGCTCCATAGCCTGCTTTTTGGATGTGATTTGGTGCAGAGGGTGATGCTTTGCTTTTGGTTAATCTCAAGATTGTGAATCCACGGGGGAAGAAAAAACTTTCACTGTGTATGTGGTTTAGCAAAGGTGGAGACCCACTAAAGCCACTTCTGGAGACACAAAGCCTTTGCCTGCACTCCTAGCCTGCCTCTGCCTGTGTTGCCTCACAAGCCCCTGGAGATACCTTCTGCAGGTCTGGGGGCTTTGACTTGTTTTCACTGTCACCACATTTTTTCAAAATACTGAGCAAGTCAGGTTCTTTGACCTGAAGGATTTGCTTGTAAGGAAGTATAGGAGAGTGCTGAGTGGGGGATGTGGAAAGATGAAAGGGTCCTACATGGACCTGTAGATAGGTTATAGGTGTTGTGGGGGACTCCCCGTGGCAGAAGAGATGATGATGATGAGCAAAATGACCTGGTGCTTCTAAGGTGGAAGTTCTGTGTTGTGTGAAGAGACCTGTTCCATCCCACATGGGTGTTCACCACCACAAGAGGCTCCAGAAAGCAGAGCATGAGGGGTGAGGAGTGGAGGAAGGACAGACAGATCATTCCCAGCTCAAAAGCGCCTGGATGTGACTGGGACAAAAGTCTTGTGATGGAGAGAGACTCAAAAGCAGCACTGTAATGGATGTGCTGCTGCTCTGCGGGCTCCTGGGGCTGGCGGGAGAGGGCTGGCGGCTGGCTCCAGCACCCGGCACCGGTCAGATGACTGGGAAGCCACAACAGCTGAGAGCTGCCCCCACCAAGACGTGACTTCTCCATGAATGGCATAGTCAGACGGGACAGCTAAAGGCTGCTGACAGCCCTGGTTTGCTGGAGAGGCGGGGGAGAGGGCGTCGGGAAGGACGCGTTACTGTGCAGCTGGTACAGACACTGATGGTGCTGGCAGCAGACGTGGCCTCAGCCCAGGGATGGCAGCAGAAATCAATGTCTTCCAAGAAGGGGCCACGCGCAGTGTGGTCACCTCCTAAAACAAAAGGCCAAGTCAGCAGCGTCTGAGAGATGGATGGCAACGAGACTGTGTCGGAACAATGAGGGCATTTGTCTTTTCAGCACATGTTGCATCCCCGTAGGCAAGATAAAAATGCCTGTATTCAGCCAGGTTTTTATTACTGACCTTATCTTCAACAGTAGAGCTGATTGTGGAGGAGTTGTTGTTTGTTTTGGGGTTGTTGGTTTTTTGTCGTTTTTTTTTTTTTTCTTAAATCTGCAGTGAGCTCCTCCCAGGGTTTTTGGGAGGAAGTTGGGCAGACAACACTGTACTTGGGGACAACCTGTTTTGATCAATAACCACCTCCTTTGCATTTCAGTGGAGGTTTTTGGTAGCAGAGAATGGGCTCCTCTTTGGGGAGGCTGTGGGCGATGGGCTGCGTGCCGTGCTGGTCCCTTTGCAGTCCTTGCTGCATCTGGATCTCATGCAACAACAGCTCTGCTACTGCCCTGGTTCCTCCTAAACATCCCCCCTTCCTCTTACCTGAATTGACTTTGGGGAAAAAATTATTTTCTCCAGGCAAAGGCTAAAAAGTGCATTTCTCGGTCTGATGAGCAGCTGCTGTGCTGCCAGCGCCGAGGGGTATCCAGGCACCAGAGAGCTTTTCCTTTTAATGCAAAAATAGGTCACGCTCACGGCTGGCAGAAGGAGATTTAAAGCAACTTCTTTTTCAAAAGTTGAGGGTGTGCAAAGCAGGGATGGAGGATATCCCCTGTCTCTGGCAAAGCTGCCAGAGTGGTGGCCATGCCGCTTTGGCCACCCCACCTTGGACTGGAGAGCTGGTCTGCCTGGCTCGCAGGTGGCAGCAGTTGCCAGCCCAGCTTCCTGCTGCCCCAGGGTTGCATGGAGGGGATCAAACAGCAGTTTATTGCAAAAATTAATGGGTGGGTGGTCCAAGGCCTTTGCAGGTTTCAAGCTGAGATACACTGCTTCGTGCTGGCTGTGTGCTCCCGGGGGACGGGGGAGCTTTGCAGTCCGAGTCTGAGACTGTGTGGTCAAGTCCTGGCCACCATGTTTGGCCACTCTGACTTGTGTGTCCCCTCTGGCCATTGTCCTTGTCTGGGGAATAGCTCTGGGCACCAGAGGCCCAGGTTGTTCTTTAATTTGGGGAAACACCAGCAGCAAAGCAGGAGGAGGAGAGGGATGGAGCACGTGGCTGGTGTGGGCGCTGCTCCGGGCAGTGCTGTCTGCAGCTGCTCTCACCTCCTCTTGGGAAATAGCAGTGGAAACCAGGACACTCGGTGTGAAGGTGAGGTGTGGGGTGGAGCAAAGTCCTCAGATCCACCAGAACCAGTGGGATATTGTTGGGGAGATGACAGGAGTTTGGGGCACAGAGGGTGGCAGCTGTGAAGTGCCCAGCTCTGGCTCTGTGTGCCACCCAGCCCCACTGCCCTCACCCATCAGTTCCCCGGTGGTTAAAGGGGGTCCCAGAAGGGCACACGTGCTGCTCACGAGCAGCAGGAACAGCCCAGGCACCTCTTCTAAAATGAGGTAAGGGACAATTTACAACTAGAGAAATAAACAGGGGTGCTTTGGCATTGTTTTTTGCTCACTGTTTGGACCATTCCATTCACTATTCATCAGCCTCGTTTAGGTTAAACGCCTGGGAGTGCTGCAGTGGAAACAGTGCATCGTTAAGAAATAAAAATTACTCGCAATACAACGCTGGGCGAGCTCATAATGACCAACCCACAACATAATCCTTCGTGGAGGTGGCAAGGAGCTGGGACTTGCTCCTCGATGAGCGTGTCCTGTGTTCTGGCTTGTTTGCCTGCCTGCAAAAGGTGACGAGGACAGTGTGGGGCGAGGACAGTGTGGGACGAGGGTTCCTGTGCCCAGGCAGCTCCACAGGTGCAGTGCTGGCACTGCCTGTGCCCGATGCTGTGATTAGAGGCGGCTGCTGTCACCAGTGCCACCCTCCGCCGGGGAGCCGGCTCAGCTGGCGGATGTGGTGACTGACCCTGGGACGGCTCCTCCTCGGCGTCACAGCAAAACAAGAGCGGTGGTTTTTAAGCGAAGCTGTCTTTGCACCGAAACTCAGCGGGGAGCTCCTGGTTGCTTTCTGGGCTGACGACGTGGTAAGAGGTAGGGGATGGATCTCGTGCCTTGGGCTGCTGGAGCTGTGCTGCAGGTGGTTGGCTGGCTCTGCTCGGGCTCTCCATGGGTTTGCTCCAGAGCCATTTTCCAAGGAAGCCAGAAGCACTGGGCGTTTGCACTTGTTTTCTTTTGCTGGAGGGAGGAAGAGAGGAGGAGCAGCTCGCCTTTCTGTTGCAAGACCAGCTTCAGGCTTCCTTTCTGCAGGCCTCTTGTCTTGGGGGTCTTCTCATGGGGGGCTAATTCTCCCAGCTGTGGGAATACCAGCTGAGTGGAGCAGTTGGTAGATGTCTTGTCCATATGGATGTGCCCTATGCTGGAGCTGGGAGAGCAGGGTCAGAGCTGCTGTTGGCTGCGGCGTAGCGTTCTCTGACTCTGCGTGCTGCAGGTCAGCACCCAGGGGTGCTTCCAGCATCATTTTCAAACCTCCCTTTCTTCCTCCTCGTTGGAGGTCAGGCAACCCGGACCCAGGCAGCTGCAGGCAGGGGAAGGAGAAATGAAGCGCAGCAGCAAGTGCACGCGTTCAAAACAGAAAGCGAGAGAGGCAGCAAGGCTGCGCGGCTGCAGGCAGTTCTTAGTTCAGTGTGTAGGTTATCCCGAGGTCAGGGGACAGCAGAGAAGACTTTTGCTGGAGACATTATGGTAGATGAGGCAGCAGGCTGAAAGCTTTCAAAAAAATGGAAAAAAGGGGAAAATAAAAAAAGGCTTGATTTTTTTTGTGGGGTTTCTTTTGTTTTGTTTTCTGTGGGGCTGTCTGTGGTTTTGGCTGCCGAAGGTTTTTCTGTAATACTTCATCCACTCTCCTGTCTGTAGCCGGTTTGATGAGTGTATCTAAACGAGCCTGATTGATAGACTCAGGTTATTTCGAGTCAGAGGATTTTCCAGGAAAGGGAGGGAGACGGCGCTCTGGGATCAAGTAATAACACAAAAAAGACCTTGAGACTGGGAGTGCTTTCACCGCTCCCCTCCCAGCTGGGAGGAGGCGTCCAGCCTTCCTCGCTGGCAGCGAGGGACGCGTTCGGCACCTCTGCTGGGCACAAGCACCTTTTCATTCTGCTGCGTGAAGAAGGGCATTTTACTGAGGCTGCTTTTGGCTCTTTAACATTTTATTTATGTAAACGTTGGCTTTGTGCTGTATGGTTTTGCCGGGGTGATTTACAGCACTGTGGACACTCTTGGGGTTTGTCCATCTCTGCGGATGCTGCTGGTGCTGGCTCAGCCCAGCCAGTGGATTTTGGTGGTGTGGGACCAGGAGCTGCTCAGAAGGACCCACTGGAGCCAGCTCTCATCAGGGCAGGTTTCTGGCTTTGTCTAGGCAGAAAGCAGCTGTATTTCAGTCACTTACCCCGTAAGACTCTTCCTCACTGGTTGCTGCAGTGGTCGTGAGGTCTGTTGTCCTTCAGCATCACCCATGTCAGGTTTCAGCTGAAATGGATTTGATGGAAGTGAAAGGGACTCAGACCCCCATGTAAAGGCCAGAGGTTTGCTGCAGCTCTTCTGACTTCATGTAAGGTGCTGAAGTTTGGATGTGAAGCTGCACCCAGCTACAGGGATCCAACCTTCCTCTCCTGGCTGGGTAACTTGGTTTTCCAGGTCTCCTCCTGATCCGGGCCTGCTGCTGCCCTGGGCAAGTGTGGGGTGTCCAGGCATCGGTGGGTGGGTTGTTGCAGGAGCAGGAGGCACCAGAACAAGGATGTGTTTAGCAGGGTTATGCTGTGGAGCTGCCACGGGGATGCTGCGGAGAAACGTGCTGGAGGACGGGATCCTCCTGCCAGTGCTTTGCGGTAGAGGTGTTTGTGGGGAATCTCTGTGCTGTATCTCCCCAGCTCAGACAAGTTTTCTAGCTGCTTATGAGGCTGCTCCCATGGCACTGTGTGGTTTGCTTCCATCGGAAAGGATGGATGGACTAGACTGAGTAAAGTGCTGCTCTTGTGGCCAGTGGAGAGCCGCTGCCAGAGATGTGTGTGGGACAGGAGAGAGGAACCTGGACTGTGGCAGCTCACCCTTGGCATCTCCGGGCTGGTTCTCAAACCATCCGTGGCTCTAGATGTTCCTTTCACCTGGGGTTACATTTTGTGAAGCTGCTGTTTTATGGGGAGAGTGATAAGGTCTTGACATTGAGACTTCCAAAGTGATTTTGATTGCTTTGCTTTGAGTTTGTTTTGGAAACTTTCCCCCTCTGAGTAAAGCAGCTTAATTTCTATCAACCATGTGCTCAATTCTACTTTTTGCTCATCCTCTCTTCTTCTCTTTGCATCTCTCCCTGCCCTCTGCAAGCCCTTTTCCCACCTCCCCAAATCTGTTGATGTGCAAGAGCCCCTGACTACATGTGGTCTTTCTGCTTCTTTAAGTTCTATTTCATATTTCTTTAAAATGCTGCTGAACAAAATTGAAGCCTCTTCTGAAGGCAGCTCATAAACCTTTCCAGCGTTTACGTTTGAAAAACACAGTCATAGCTCACTGTGCAATTTACTGGAGTAACTTTCTGAGCAATTAATCCACCTACGTCCTGCCAGGTCTCCTGCTGTTCCTTTGACAGTTCATCACAGGGCACAGAAATCTGGCAATTTTAATCCTCCTCACTAATTTTTAGGTTATGTTTTCTGCTGGTAAAACTGAACGTGGATGTGAAGAGAGCGGAGCAGGTCAGAGTGAGTTGGGTGATGTCTGGAAAAGCAGGAGCTGGTGCTCGCTGGCCTTGCCCTTGGCGGGTAAGCCGGAGGGGCACATCTGCCATCCTGTCCCTGAGCTAATGACCTGGCCTAACGAGCTTCCCCGTCACTTCAGGCCCTGCCAGCGGGCTCTGAGCTCCACCAGCCATTTTCTGATGGGGGTTAGAGGAGGAAAAGGCAAAGCTCAGCTGAGTGTGGGCAGGGAAAAAGGAAAAACAGATGGTTCTGGGGACATGCAAGAGCCTTTTTTTTTTTTTTGTTTTTCCTCAAGGGCACAGCCTTTGAGCCTGGTCAGACAAGTCATTCTTGTTTATACACCCACAGAAGGTGATGGTCCTGGTTGTGGGCCTATTGGTGTGTCTTCCCAGACATGATGTGTTTGTTTTGTAGGTGGATGTCAGGAGCTGCATCACTATTTTATTTTTATTTTACTTTTATTTTATTTTATTTTTGAGGGAGGCTCATTGTAGGTAGTGATTCTGCTTTGGCTGTAAAAGCTAATGGGCTCCTTCACTTCAGATGTTCGAGTTTTGTCCCATTTGTGGTTGGACTTGTAGCATATTCTGTCCTACAGCCCCCCAGGGCCTCCTGTACAGATGAAGAAAAAGCAGACTGACAAGGTAGCATCCTTCTTGAACCTGGATTTACGGCAGAAGTGGAACATCCCCGTGGGGATGAGTAGACACTGTCCCAGTAATCCCCTCCTTATGTGGCAAGAACCTGTCTGAAGACACCCGTTGCTCCAGAGAGGTTGATGTCTGAAGTGGCCAGGCTGGATATGGAGACCAGGATTTGGGGCTGGCAGAGGTCCCTGGTTCCTGGCGTTTCCACACCGTTGCCTGATGCTGGGAGAGATGAACTCAGTTCCAAAAACAGGTGCACCTTTCTAGGCAGAAGGAGAAGCAGTGGCTGTCAGACCCCACCACTCCCCTTCCTCCTCCATTTGACATTTGGCCTTTTCAGCTTTTGGGTGAGACAGCCTGAGTGTGGGGTAGGGGATCTACTTTTCTTGGCTCCCCTGGACCAAGTTCTTACAATTTCTGGTTTTTTTCCTGGCCTTCCAGAAACCTACTATACATACATCTTGTTTTACCCTGTGATGGCCAAAGATGTTGGGCTTTGATGCTCCCTTCTACTCTGCAGCTGGCTGGAGGAGAGCCTGGCGTCCAGCACTGGGCTGCTTGTTCACTTCCAGCTTGGGAGAGGGGGTCTTTGGGGACAGGTTGTTGCTATTTAAGCTCCCAAATCCTTTCTTTACCTGCCATGCACCTTGCTGGGGCCCTTCTCCAGCTTCCCTAGTACTGAGCATAACAGTCTTCACGACAGCAGATCAGATAATTTCTGTTGCAGCTGTTAGGGCTGACAGTTCCTTGCCCACAACCCCAGCTGCATGCACTTGGCATTTTGTTTATTGATTTTATTGATTTTATTTATTTATTTTAAATTCTGAAATGTCTTTTTTTTTTCCTTTTGAGGGAGTTGGGGCTTTTTTTGTTCCAGCTGAGAACTGTTCAAAATAGGCTCCCAGGTGGGATTGGTTCTTCTAATGTAAATGTATATCAGTGTTACCAGGGATATTCTGTGGCAGGGCTTTCTATGCCATTGCTGAAGGTCTTAGTTAATTAGATGATTAGTCTGCTGGTCAAGTATCTATCTGCAAATAAAAAATAGCGGTTGAATGTAGCTGCTAAAATACTGTTGCTGGAATCAGTCTGTGGCACAGAGCAGGAGGGCTTCTTATTTAATTAAAATCAGGAACATACTGTACTGTACTCTCCAAGGGTCAAGGAACAAAAGGGATGTACACATAATAAATAGCAAACTGTCCTTTCAAACCTCTTGAGCTCAGCCCAGGGGAGCTGGGTTTAAAGGGACACTCTCAAGATAACATTTGTGATTCTTTCTTTTTTTTTTAATGTTTTTTCTTTCTCCATACCGCTGTGTGGATCATTGAAGGTGAAAATATTCTGTGACTCTTAATTTTCTTCTTACCTGTTCGTCGTCTTGGATTTGAAGTTGTCATCGGGACCACTTAGATGACAGAAATCACTGTGTGTGTGCTTGGTGGCTGGGTTGAGCTTGCTGGTGTCCCATCCCAGGAGCCAGCCTGCGAGAAGCCCCAGTAGAAGGCTGGAGGCAGGATGGACCGGGGCCCAAGCTACCATCCCAACGTGGTGTGTGACTGGGGGTTACTGGGAACCCTTCTTGTGGGGAGGGAAGCCCTGAGCTGTGTGCTCCAGTACCCAGTGCTCCAGAGAAGGGGTATCTGTATGATTTCTTCTGAGTTGTTGGTGCTCAATGTTTGCTTGAAAGTTGCCACCAGCCTCACGAGCTCTCCTGTGTTTGTTCCCACAGGACGTCGCGCTGTTGGAGTACCAGCATCATTCCAGGGATTTCGCTTCCCACCTCCCACCGGGGTCTATCATGCAGCCGCAGCGGCGGAGGCCGTCCCTGCTCTCCGAGTTCCAGCCGGGCAATGAAAGGTACCAGCTCCTCACCTTCCCCCAGCCCGTGGGCATCCCGACTGCGTTAGCCAGTGTTTTGCAGGGGAGGGCTGAGAGACCTGGGCAATGTGTGTCAGTACTGACTGTGCTCGGTCTCTGGGTCAGTCTTGGCTTCGTTGCACTCATGCCAGTGACACCTTTCCCTTCTGGTTTCTTCCCTTGGACTGTCACACATTTTAAAGATACCTTAAAAATGACAACCAACAAAAAAACCCCACCCTCCTCAGGTCTGGGAAGCTACATGTGGCTGTAACTGGTTGCAGTGTCTTTTTTCAACATGGAGAATAAAGCCACGTGGTTGGGCTTGATTTGTGGCTCCCAGGGCTGAAGGGAGGAGTGAGAAGAGCTCGTCTCCACTGCACATCTCCGCTTCCTCTTCGCTGCTCTTCCTCCTGCTTTCATTGGTTTTGTTTCTCCTCCTACATTCTCCTCACAACTTTCTCCAAGCTACTTTTTTTTTCCTGTCAGCTCCCCCCACAGCTCTCCCTGTGCCACCAGTGGCTTTCGTGGCCTCTCGTGGAAGGCTGGCAGTGGTTTTGGGTGCTACTCGGGCAAGCGCGGTGTGGCTGGAAATGCCGTAGATGCTTTAACCACAGGAGCTGATGTGTTCTGAAGGCCGTCACTCTCACTCTCTGTTTGATCACAAAACGTTGCTCTCTCACAGTTTCTCTTCTGTATTTGGAAAAACACTGACCTGGAAGTGAAATTCGAGCCCTGCTACAGTAGATTTATGCAAAGCATTTTTTTTTTAACGCTTATTCTGTGCAGAGTCACAGAGAGGAATCTGTTTCTCTAAAATCATCATTGTTAGAGGAGAGGAGAAAGAGGATGCCTGAGGACACAGATGCAGACAGGACCCTGTTTTTCCAGTGAAAAGGGAACAAGCAGTGAAGCATTTCACCATGGACATAGTGTTTTAAGTATGAATCAGGAGTTGGTGACAAAAAGCTGCTGAGTTGTAACTTGCTGGAAGGAATGGAGTGCTGAGATGGTCCCATGTTTTGGGGCTCTCTGAGCAAGAAACTCATTGAATGTCAGGGTCAGGCAGCTGGACATCCCCATAGCTGAGCCTGGTGGGTCAGGCAGGATGGGGAGAACCAGTTCCTGCAGTGTCAGACCATCATGGGCTCTCCTCCCTCGAGGATGATGTGCCTCCTGCTTCCCACCCAGGGCAGCCCAGTTCTGCAGGAGATGATGGGGAGTTGCAGGTTGCCCTTCCCTGAGTACATCAGCCTTGAGAGTCATCGTCACCCCTTGGTGGATGGGTAGAAACTTGAGCTCCCTGTGCAGCAATTCTGGCTTGGAAGAAGGAAAGAAAACTTGAACCACTCTGAATCTGTTGCTGTAGGGATTTAGGGAAAGTTGGCTCTGTCTGTCTTTGCAGGGATGTGCTGCTTTCCTTGATGGTTTTTTTGGTGGCAGGCTTTTTCTTGGAAGGATCCACAGACTTCCCCTTAGCTTGCTCGGTTGGCTGTGCCAACTGGACTGCAGGAGTGAAGAGAAGTATTTCAGGATCTGCTGTTGGTACAAGTCGTACCATGAATACTTGTAGAGGAATGTCATGGCAAGGTGACAAGGATTAGGGGTTTTTTTCCTTCTATATATATATTTTGGTTTGCAAAAGAAGTGAGAAAAATGGGGTTGAGTGTTAAATGGCAGGTGCCAGTGAGGTGAAGGGGCTGAAAAATAAAGGAAATGAATTTTTCTGACTTTTTATAAGTGTTATGATTTTAGAGCAAGAATCTATATCAGCAGAGGAATGCTGGGATGGATTATGGCTTCTTTGGCAGAAAACACCGCTGTAAATAAGCAGTATGCATGTTAACACAGTATATTCCACCTTTACCCAGAAGAAGATGAGTCACTATTTTCATAGGAGATTATTTTCCCTGTTCGTTAGACCTTTTTGGGAGTCTTTCTGCTCAGGAGTTGTGAGGAATTGGAAGAGTTTGCCCGGTGTTGATCTGACGTATGACATTTAGGATACTTTAAGCAGCTGCTGTGTTTCTGCAGCCACCCGCGATAGCCACGTGCAATAGAGCACGAGAGCAGGTCTAATTACTGTGCTTATTGAATGTGATTAATCCTGCTGGCTGAGGAGCCCGGGGAGCGCTGGGGGGAGCCGGGGGGGTGTGCGTGGCCACTGGAAATCATGTGCAGCTCTTGGTCTTCATCTGTGCTGGGCCAAATGGCACCGACTGCTCCCGAGTTAACAGCGCGACCGATCTGGTTTTATTTATGGTCTTTAATTAAGTTTCCATTTTTAAAGGTGACCCTTTTCTCAGGAGTGAGCGGCGGTGCGGCTGAAATCCCTGCAACCATATATCTTCGTGTCTTTTCACACTTGAAATGATGTTCTGGGAGCTGCAATTTTTTTTTTTCTTGTTCCTCTCCATAAAT
>NW_010325250.1:3917-16414 GCF_000700745.2 Antrostomus carolinensis | reverse complement strand
GTGTGGATGCTTGGTGCCAGGGTCAAGCCTTGTCTCATGAGTGCTCTCTGCTCTGGTGTGGGCTGGGGGCATGTCTGTGGGTGGACACGGAGAGTGCAGAGGTGATGAGGAGATGCTGGACTTCATGGAACGGGCCAATGTGCCTTGGAAGGGAGATTTGAGGGGAAATCTGGGCTTTGCCTTGGCTGGGATGGAGAGGTGGAAGTTCATGAAGCAACTTGCCTGTGCGTAATCTAGAACCACATTTATTTTGGGGGATGAAAGGTGATCATGCAGCTTATGCAGTATAACTGGTGAAATGTGGGATGTTCCTCAAGCCATTAGTTCAGGGAGTGCTCCAGTCACCCAGGACTGCCAAAAGGGGTTTTCTAGTGGGGCTCCAGGTTTTGGGTGCACATGGGGGAGCTTGTGGAGACACACAAATATTTCTCCTCCTGAGTGAGACAGTGCCACAGGTTGCCCAGAGAGGTGATAGAAGCCCCGTTCTTGGAAACATTGGAAGTCAGGCTGGACGGGGCTCTGAGCAACCTGATCTAGTGGAAGATGTCCCTGCTCACTGCAGGGGGTTGGAGTAGATAACCTTGAAAGGTCCCTTCCTACCCAAACCATTCTAGGAATCTGTGATTGTGTGGCACAACATTAAAGCTTCTGCTTGTCCTGTCCATGAATAATTCAGGCTGTGTGTATGGGGCTTTTCGGTATGCAGGTTTTAAATACCACATCTGCTCTCATCTGAATTGCAGTTGGCTTGGAAGAAGGTGGCTGACCTGGTTGTGTAGGGTGGCTGAGGCACAGCTACCTGCCCTTGTGTGGGACTGCACAGCCGGAGCATCGTGGGGATGCACATGGGACCACTTGGTCACACCTTGCGGGGACCTGGGAGTCCTTAAGCTGGACCGTGTGGTGAGCCAAGCATCCTGCTTGAGGCTGTCCCACACCTTTGGCTTGTGAAGACTCAACCCTGCTGCTGGCAGAGGTAGCTTAGAGCGTGGGAACTCCACCATCCCCACCCAGACAGGCTGCTCTTCCCATGGCCTCTGTTGTTAAGTCAGGATGATTTTTCTCCTGTGACAGAGGGAATATATCAGCCGGCCCTGTACGTGATTCTGGCTGGCTGGCGGCAGGTTTGCTCCTTCAAACCCTCTGGTTTCTCATTTTAACAGATCTCAGTTTGCCCGCTCTCCTACTCTGGATATCATTAGCCATAAAGGGGTTGCTGAAACCTCTGACAAATCTTAGCATTGGCTATAAATAATTCACTTCAACACCAGTGGTTTTCAATATTACTTGCTCTCAGAAGCATTTTATTATCTGTCTGTACCTGTGGGGGATGGAAACTTTTTATTTAAACTTATTTTTGGAGACCATTTCCCACCAAACCATCTCAGCCAGAGGAAATAAACAGCTGCACCAAGGCTATCGTTTACCTTGGTTCTGGTTCCAAGAGACAGCGAGAGCCAGTTTTCCAGCCTGGTTATGTTGTTTGGCCCCATGATGTAGGGAACAATATTTGTGGATGGGAGCAAAATTTAAAATGTGCTTTTGCTGGGCCACTGGTGGGAGCCAGCTCGGGGTCACTGCTGGTGTTTTGAGCCCTTGGTGCAGAAGGCACATCTTCATGAAGTCAAGTTGGGTTTGCTGGATGTTGCAGAAGAGCAGTTGTTTCTCCTGTTGCCACCTTCTGCTGCTCAGCTAATGGAGAAATGGGGAGGTTTGAAGAGCAGGAGGGAGTTGTGTTGTTCCAAAGAGCTGGGCAGTGTGCTCTGAGGTGGGTTAGTGGGGCGAGAGAGTCCTCTTTGACCTCCTGAAAAGTTTGTACTTGCCCATTTCCCTGTGATTCGGCTTCAGCAAAGTAAAGAAGATAAAGGTAAGATCCATTCAGATCTCATCAGGGCTGCTCCTACAAACCCCAAGGGCAGCTCAGGATATCTCATTTGATCCTCTCTCCCGGGAGAGAGATTCTTTCAGCTCCCTCTATACCCAGCTAGCAGTCCACCTCTTTTTTTTTTTTTTTTTTCAGCCCATCTTGTGCTCAGCCAGTTCTGGTGTAGGTGTAACGCAGCAGAAGATGGTTTCCTAGGTCCCAGTGACCCACAGGCACTGGATTGAGTCACAGGTGCCCTGCACTTGCTGTCAGATTTTAACTGCTCATCCCTCTCTAACACCCGGTGTGAGTCTGCTGAGGAGACAGCCCCGGTGAATGAGTAACGCGGCTCTGCAGCTGGTGGGGTGCGATTAGTTTCTCAGATTAGTAATAAACCAAAGGTCTAATCTTGGGTTGTGTTGATCTTCTGGACTCAGACGTGCCCAAAGCCGAGCTGTGTGCGGGTGGCTGGACGTCGGGGCAAACCCTGGGCACCCCGGTGCGTCAGCAGATCTGACGCTGCTTTGCTGCTTTTAAGTAGTTCAGTGTTTGTGGCGAAGGACTCCAGGTGAGGACTAACCTGCCCCACTTCATAATTAACACTGGCATTTGGTTTATTTCATTTAATCATGTATAACTCAAACGCAATTTAAAAAAAACACTCTTTTTCTTTCCCTTCAGCAAAGTAGGAATCTCTGCAATAAACCTGCCAGGTGGGAACTATTTAGAAAATGCAGCAAAACCCCAAACTCGGTGTAACAGGAGGGTTTTTCAGGCAGGGCTATTTTTATGCTGACAGCAACGTCATCGCTGTATAAAATCTGTTGTGAAGAGCTCGCTGCAGGTGTGGATGTAAAGAGTGAAAAGCATGAAGGCTTCAAACGAGAGCAGTTGTATTTGCAGCCAGGACAGGCTGAGCGGGTTGAGTTGGGCAAAGTGATCTCGGGAGCGGCTGGAAATTCCAGTGGATAAAGTTAATAGCAGTTCCAATGGATGTGGAAATGGAAATAAAATAGAAGCCTATAACATTGCAGCTGCTTTCCCCGGCATGGCCCCTGCCTTGCTGTAAGTAGCTGCCTTTGTAAAGCTGGGCGTTGCTCTTATCTTGAAAATACCTGGGTTTTTTTCTGAGTGTAGCAGTCGTGTTGGGTTGGGTTCCTGACAACTGCAGAGGTCTCAGAGCTGTCCTGTGTCCATTAGCAGCTTCTTGGTAATATGGCCTTTAAAAAAAAAAAAAGGGGGGGGAAGAAGTGAAAATAAATACATCAGATTTTTAATTGCCTCTGTACAGCAGAGCCCTGGGTGTTGGAATATTTTAACACCTGCCCAGCTCAACAGTTGCTGATTGTTACTGGGTTTTCCAACAGAGCCCGAAATGTCGGCGTGCAGCTGCGGGCAGGCAGGGTTTGCACGAGGGGTTGGGACAAACCAGCAGGAAACTTGAGAGGTGCCAGGAGATATTTCTGGGCTTGCTGAGAGAAGCTGAGGATCATTCAGTGTGAGAGTGTTTGCAGGTGAAGCGAGCTAGCTCTACTTCGGTGCCAAATCCTGTTGAAATTCTGTTCTGCTCTGAAAAAATTGCTGCGTGAGCTGCACATTTGCTGGCTTGTAGGTTGGAGATTGGAGTGGCAAAGGCAGTGCCAGAGCCTCTCCGCTCTCCTGTCCTCTTTTTTTTGCTGGGGAGGAGGAAGAGGATGAGCCAGATCCTGTTTCTGTGTGTCAGCAGCAAAGCTGCTGCCTGAATCCCAGCACTGGCCACCTGTGCCAAAGCCACAGCGGCAGAGCTTGGCCTGCACATGCTCTGAGCCTGCTGTTGATGTTTAAATTAAAAAAAAGAAAAAAAGAAAAAAAAAACCCCTTTATTGTGCTTCCCTGGAGCAGGGTCTGGTGCAGGGGAGGGCAGAGGGCTTTGCTCGGAGGTGGTGGCCCTGAGAAGGTAGCTTTTACCAGGTTTCCTCCTCTCTCTGGATATGGTCCAGAGCTCTTACAGCTGCTGGAAAGACTCCTGTAGGCTCCTGAGGGCTCTGGGTCCTTCCCTTTTTGTCATCCTCTCTGAGATATTTAATTAGCTAGGTAAAAATGAATGTCAGCAGTTGCAGTTTCTGAGTGGGGGCCAAACAATGGACAAGCCCCCTGTCTTGGCAAAGAGCATCCTCTCCCTTCCTCCCCTTCATGTAGCTTCGAAGGCTGTTTGGTTTGTCTGTTGGGTAACTGGGGAGGATACTTCACCACACAGCTCAGGAGAACTTGAACAATCTTGCCTAAGGGAGAAGGGAAAAAAAGCTGTGTTTTTTTCCAAGCTTTGAATCTCATGTGCTTCATTTTTTTATTATTATTATTTTTTTTAAGACACTTCTGCCTGAAGTGTTAAAAACACACCCTTGGAGCTGCTGCAGCAAAACTGATCCTTGGGCATAGTAAAAGGTTTATTGTATTTTTGTAGGATCCTTTTACAATTCCCACAAAGAAAATCCTGCTAGGAAAAATAGAGCTACAAAAAAAAAAGTTTTACAGTTGTTTTAAAAAAATAATAATAAAAAAAACCCAAACCAACTTTCCAGGTATTACCAACTGCATCATATTTAACAGGTGAAAGATATTTGAGCCCGACATGACTCGTCAGTGCAGTTGCTATCGCTGGATAATGTGCCTTTGGAGCTTGCCAGGTCTGTGTCGGACGTGCAAGTACATGTGGCCAGTTTCTTTCCTCCTTCATCCTGGAAAAACAAATCCCTACTGTCTAGCCATGGAGGAGTATGCATTTTTTCCCCGGCATATAATCTTTGGTATTCCTATAGAAGATGCTAAATATAAACAGTGGTGTAGGTACCTCTGACTGAATAAGCCAAACGTGGCAGAAGGAAGCTCTGCCTGCTCTTAGGGGCCACAGGGGATTTTGGGGCTGGATTTGAGGATTTTTCATAGCTTTGGCTTGTTCTGGCCAGCCTGACCCACGTGGCATGGCAGGGAAGGCTCAAACCTGCAGCCTTGTTCACTTTGTCCTGCTGTAGGGACAGCCACCCACCATGTGTGGTTGGACAGGAGATGGCAGCAGGGCTTTCCAGGTGACACGGTGGGGGTGCTGAGGAGGGGGGACAGCAGGGTGGCTTGGAGGATGGCTGAGATGCTGCACCCCACATCCTGCTGCCCTGGGTGATGCCCAGTTCTGCCTGCCTGCAGCGAGCGCTCCAGGAGATGTGCCGTGTCCAGAGACTGAGCTGTGGAGCTGTGCCTCCTGGGTCTGCAGGACCCGAGATGTTTGAGTCCAGGGCCACCTGACCTCCCTTTGTGCATCCTTCTGGGAAGTGAGCAGAAGTTGAGCCCTCTGTCCTCCTCGAGTGCCTTGCAGTCCTAGAGCAGGGGAGAGCAGAGGTGGATTGTTATCTAAAGGCTCCTTTCTCTTTGTCCCTAGATCTCAGGAGTTGCACCTGAGGACCGAGGCGCATTCCTATCTCTCTGACCTGACCAAGCCGTCGGACTTGGAGTTCATTGAAACCAAGAGACCGCGCCTGGATCTGCTGCAGGACCCGCTGATGCGACACTCTCCTCTCCTGAGCCAGAGCCAGCAGGGAGGGACAGAGGATCTCTCAAAGGTAAGGGGACCACAGCCAGGGATGCTTGCTGGGTGTGGGGTCTGCGTTTTGGGATCCCTTGGCTTGTGTTGAGTTACCTTTGGGGCTTTGAGCTGCTACTGAAATCAGTAGATGGCAATTCCTGATGCATCAAGCAGTGCTTGGTGGTGTTGGATAGTGTTCACAGCTATGGGGGGACCTCTTTGGGCAAACAGAAGCATATCAGCTTTACCCATAGCTGTTGCAGTCATGGGCTTGCATTTACTGGGCTGTTAGATGCACCAGAACGATTTGGAAGCTCCTGTAGCCTGAATTAGGTGTGATCATGTCTGGCTTCTCTGGATACTGTGCCCTGATTTGATTTTTACTTGACCTTGCTCATTTGTCACATCTCTGTATTTAATATTGGTGTTTGAAGGGTTTGAATTGGTTGCTGGTGGTTCTTTAATATAAATCTTCCCCAGGAAAGCCTCTCGTGTCCTAGTCTCATTTAACAAAGCTAATTGTTTACTTGCAATTGTCCCCTCTGCACATGTAATAAGTGTTGCAAAGAGAAATCCCTTGCTTCTGGGCCTGTTTGGATGTACTTTCATGCTCTGTTGGGGTAAATTGTATTTGATTTTACCTCGAGCTTGGACATATTCCTGGTTGGCAGGGAAGTCTTGCTGGGTAAACAGGCTGAGGGCAGTTGGTTTGTGCTGCCAAGGCAAGCTCTGGCGTGTGAGCACCGAGGGTTAATGCAGCTGCAGGCAGAGCCTCAGAGATGTCCAAGCCCCCTGTGAAATGAAAAGGCAGGGGATGGTTTGCTGTGGGACCTGACTGAAATAATCCATGAGCAAGAAAGCTTTTGCTTGGGAGTGCTGGGATATTCGGACGTGTCTTATTTGTATGGTGCTGGTGGGCCTTGCATGAGATCCCTCTGACCTGTCTCAAGTGAGAAGGGTGTTTAACTTGAGGGTAATACAGATGCCAAGGGAGGCCTGGCTGGATCTCCTGGAGGAGAGGGCTGCAGGGACTGCTGGGTGAGCTGATGCTGGAAGGAATGGAGCAGCTCTTGAAGAGCCATATTTGAACTTGGATACCATGAGAAATGCACCATACACATCACCTTGCTCTCCTTTAGCTCTTGATAGTGTGCTGCCTTGGGAAAGGTGCCTGTGAGGTGCTGTGGCCTTTCTATGTCCCATCTTTGCTGTTCCCTCCAAGATGTGTCTTAATGAGGTGATGCTGTGATCAGCCAGGAGTCTGCTCTCCATGCCACCAGGATGTGTTGTGGTGGCTCTGAACTGTCGGGTGTACTGCTGGGTTGGGTGGCTGATGGGGAAAATAAACTGTTGGCCATGAAACAAAAAAATATCCCTCTCCAAGGACATGAGGCAACCAGAACAGCTTTTCTGTCTGCACATTATTTCCATCAGCAGTTCTGTTCTGCCTCTCACCGGAAAACCACGTATTGTCTCAGCTGTTTGTTTCTAATAGGCAGAGCTACTCTTGAGACATTAGTTGGTGAGTTTAGGGGCTGCATTTGCTTCTTGATCTGTGACACGTTTCCTAGAATTACATGCGTTTTATGGGGCTTAAAACGTTTGTTAATGAGAGAGAGAGAGAAAGCTGTGAGACACAATTCAGCAAGACAAGATTATGCTTTTAGTGGAGCCATTTGTAATTTCAGAGTCTGGAAGGAAGAAAAAAAAATGTGGTGTCCTTGACTGGTGAGAGCCTAAGTGGAGCTGGGATTAGTCGCTCAAACCTAGCGGGAGCTGTTTCCAGAATGGCTTTAATGGAGCTCACTGCAAGACTGGGATGATCTTGGTGCTGTTGAAGTGGTTGGGAGCAGAGGCAAGTCTGGGGTGTGGGGTCACCATTCTGAAGCTGTATCTGCCTTTGCAGTTTGGGAAATTGTATTAATAGCAGTCTTTTGGCATTATTCTTGAGCAGTCATCCTCAGACTAGTCTGTAAACTGCTTGTGGACATTAAGGTCATGGTAAAGCTCCTGCAGCTGGTGGATGCATCCTCCTGAGCCTCAGCGTGTTCTGGGTGGGCTGGTTCAGAGGAAGTACAAAGAGCTGAGACTGGTCTTTGGCCACAAGCTCTGGACACTTGCATGTCTGGGCTATGTACACATGTAGAACTACTCTTGCATCCATGCTAAACCAGCACTGGGCTCTGCTGGTGTAAATCACCATCTGGAACAGCTGATAAAGACCTTCCTGAGAGGATCTGTGCTGGGCTCCATAACTGCCATCAGCTCCTCTGCCTGGCTGACGTGACCTCCTAAAACATCATGTCACAACAGAGCCCATCCTGGTGGCTAATTCCCACTCTGCTCCATCCTGGAACAGACTGACCTGCACCTCACTTGGAGCAGCACCGTGTTTTTCCTGCTCACTCAGCATGTCCTCTGTTCTCAGGGGTTATTCTGCAAGCTTTCTTCCCTTCCTGCAAGCACTCCAGCGTGGGTGCAGAGCCAGAGATCTCTGCACATGTGAGCTGCACGCGGACCAGAGTGGTGGCATGTGTGTGGTGGCAGGATGCGTGTCCTGGAGTGGTGGCACACACATAGCAGCAGGACATGTGTACTGAAGCGGAGGCACATGTGTGGTGGCAGGATGCGTGTCCTGGAGTGGTGGCACACACGTAGCAGCAGGACATGTGTACTGAAGCGGTGGCACATGTGTGGTGGCAGGATGTGTGTCCTGGAGTGGTGGCACACACATAGCAGCAGGACATGTGTACTGAAGCGGTGGCACATGTGTGGTGGCAGGATGTGTGTCCCAGTGACCAGAGCTGGAGAGAGAAATTTGCTGTTCCATCTGTGCTGCTGAGTCAGTGCCTGACCAAGTCGTTCGATACTTCATCTAGGGCAGCTTTGCAAGCTGGGTGAGAGGCACCACATGAGCTGGGTATTACTAAACACACTGGTCGTTGTTTAGACAGAGTATCCTCGGAGTTGTTCTCTCACCCCTTACCCCATTCCACATTGTTGAGGTCACTGCATGGGGAGGAGCTCAATTTACTCATCAGAGTAACAACACTAGGACTGCTTTTCGTGGTGATTTTGCAGATTGAGCTGATTTTTGCACTGTAAAGGGTTCCACAAAACCCTCAATAAAAAGGGTAGGGGTTTGGTTACGTGCTCTGGGTGCCAGCCTGACTGTCCCAAGGGACGTCACTGTCATGCAGCAACAATGGAGGTCTCGTTCGGGCAGTCGGTGCCTGTTGGTCTCTGCTGGTTTCAGATTAGCAGTGGAGCTGAGATGCAGAATCAGGTCTGTGGTGGTGTGAGTTTAGCACATCCCTGATAACTGCTGGTTACATGAGGTTTACCAACCCTCAGCCCAGGAGAGAGAAGTTAACACTATTCCTGTGCATTTCCAAGGCCTTTGTTTTGGGCCATAATCTGTGCTCTGAACAGATGAAGTAATTGATGTGGCAAATGTTGGTAACAAGTTCCAGAGCTTTCTTTTTCCCCCCAAAGAGAAGTTGATCTCTTGTGTCTTTTATTCCTCATCTCCTTCTCCCAAACGTGGGGTGAGCTTGGCTCCCTTTACCCCATTCCGGATCACTGCAGCCTTGTTCCAGGTTTGTAATGAGAAAGTAGTGTCTCCTATTAGATGAGTGAGTTACAGCAGGAGCAGACAGACGTGCTTTTGGGCAGTGTGCCTTCCAGAGGCAGCAGCTTTACAGCTAAATCTCAGTTGGTCTAGTAAAAGATATTACCTTTCCTTACGAACCTTGCATTGCTCATATCCTCGTATGCTGATGTTTCTTCTCAAGCCAGGGTGCAGAAGGTTGTTTTCTTGCCTGCTTTCCCCTGCCTGAGCAATCTTTTCCCCTGCAAGAGGGAAAATTGAGACATCTGTGACATTGCTGCAGTGCTCGTAGTCCAGGGCTCCTGCTGCTGGATGGAGCCAGGAGGGCTCAAGCGAGCACAGTCTGCTGGGGGGAGAAATGAAATCTCCCCGTGCCCTCTGTGCTAGCGTGGGCTGATGCTGCCTCTGAGAAGGTGCTCCCTTGAGCTGGCTGAGAATAACTAGGCAAAACGAAAGCAGGACTGGTTTTTTCAATCACCACAAGCCTGGATGTGAGGTTCACTGGAAGAGCTGCTGTGATGCAGATTTGCCAGGTGTGCCCTTGGCAGAGATGCAGAAGCTGGTTCCCAGGACCCTTGGTGGCTTCTTCTTTCTCTCCGATATAGTCACAGACCTTCATCACGTAACAGCAGACGGCAGTAAACCAGAGAGCTCCAGAGCAGGCCAGTAATGCATCTGCACCATCCCCTGTCTCTGCACATACGTGTGCAGCTGGTGCTGCGTGCGATCCTGCCCCGTGGGGACGGTGAGCGTGGCGTGTCTGGTCGAGCAGCGCCTGCTCTCCCCTCTCCAGAGCTGGAGGTTAGTCCTGCCTCTCCCCTTCCATCTCTTCTTATTCCCGTTATGCTTCCACTTGTTCTTCTTCCCATTTCTGAGACTGCTTTTCCACCACGTCTGTGGTTTGTTGCTCCTTCCTATAGGATGTGAGTCAGTCGTGATCTGCATGTAGTCCCCTCTCAAGGGCTGGCTGGCTGCACTGAGCGCCTGTTGCTCCAGCAGGAATATGTTTACAGGGAGCCATGTAATCCCATGGGAACGGGGCTGGGTGGAGGCTTAGGAAACCTGAACCCTGCTGCCATCTGCCCTGGCAGGCCGCTGCTTACCGGGTAAGTCTCTTCCCCTCTCTGTATCTCAGATTTTCCCATCTGCACAAGGGATGATGCCACTTCCCTCTTTTGTAAAATAATTAACAACTATTGATGGAAAAAGGCCGTTAAGAAGCTGCGTGTTGTTAGGACTTGGACTCTGCTTTACATTGTTGAAGGGTTTTAATTTCTTCCCTTTCTGCCTGAGTGTTTTTGTTGTGCTATGGAATAAAAAAATGGAATGAGAAAAGGGAAGGGGAGATTCTTGGAAAAGACAGCACCAAGGCTAGGAAATATATATGGCAAAGCAGAAATTAGGGCAAAGGGTATTTTGCTTGGATGCACGTTAATGTAGCTTTAAAAGCAATTAATTGAAAAAGGAGGAATTAACACATTTAAAATGCCTTTTTAATGATGCATTGAAGCCAGCAGTGTACATGCCAAATTTCACACTGACTGCCCATTCCAGAGCCCAACGTACAATAAACTCATGGAAAACAGGCTGTGGGATGGAAAGGCTCTTGGCTTAGCCCGCTAACTCCTGCCCCGGCCGCGGGCTGGCAGAGCACCGAGGACAACCGAAAGGCCTTTCGGGAGCCCTGCTTCCTCCTTGGCACTGCTGTTCCCTGGTAGCTGCTCCATCCCAGTGTGCCGAATATTCCGGGGGTGAGGAGCAAGCAGGAGGTTGGGGACTCCTGCAGCAGGGTTTGCCCCGGCACGGGGAGGGATGCTCGGATGGGCAACACCACATCTCCTGATGTGGGTATCTGGGCCAGTGAGCTGGTAAATCACCAGTGGTGTTTCTGCTCCGTGGCTTTGTTATGGGAACATTGATCTGTTGCTGGGATTAACCTCTCAGAGTTTCCAGTGGGTTGGTCTCACAGTTATTAATGAAACTGGCTGCAACTTGTGTTGACCTTGGCAGAGGCCCCAGTTGGCTGGGAGGTAACTGGCAAAAGCATAATCTCTAATTGAGTAATCCAGTGCTGGGGGAAGGGAGCGGAGGGGGTGGAAACGCAGCCGTGCTTTGAACCGGGAGAGCCGCGGCGCTCCGACGGGATGCGTGGGAGTGGAGCGATCCGAAAGGCGCTGAGCGCCGCGGCCGCCGAGGGAATTGGCAAGGAAAAGCGAGGCGGCATCTGGGTTCTCGCACCCCGGGCTCCCTCTTGTAGAAACCAGCCCTGAATTCCAGCGCCTCCCTGTGATTTATTGCCGTGGAACAATAGTGCAGAGGGGCTGGAGAACCAAACGAAGCTGCGAGTGTCGGCCGTCCCCGGGTGCGTGTCCTCCCGTAGCCCTGAGTCTGCAGCCTGCATCACGCTGGACTCTCCCTTCCCCTCCGGAGGTTGTTTTTCACTTGGGAAAAAGAGCTCTGAGCTCGTTATTTGGGCTTTTGATCAATGTTTGCAAGCAAGGACCGAGTGACAGCACAGGGCTGTCCTCCTTGGCACCTCTGCCATGGAAGAAGGAGCCATTTCCTTGGCCAGCTGTGTCTGTGAAAACAGCTGGTGGGGAGGGGGTGGCTGCCAGGGGAGTCCCATGGGACACCCAGGCAGAGGGACCCTACGGAGTGGCGGTAGCACTGGTGGAGAGGGGACACACCGATGCTTTGGGGAGATCTTACTGGAGGCCTTCCAATACTTGAAGGGGCTACAAGAAAGCTGGGGAGGGACTTTTGACAAGGGCAGGTAGTGATAGAACAAGGGGTGATGGCTTTAAACTGGAAGAGAGGAGATGGAGATGAGATGTGAGGAAGAAATTCTTTGCTGTGAGGGTGGAGAGACAATGGCCCAGGTTGCCCAGAGAAGCTGTGGCTGCTCCTTCCTGGAAGTGTTCAAGGCCAGGTTGGATGAGGCTTTGAGCAACCTGGTCTAGTGGAAGGGGTCCCTGCTGATGGCAGGGTTGGAACTAGACGATCTTTAAGGTCCCTTCCAACCCAGACCAGGCTGAGATTCTATGAAAACCCAGGTGAGATGCAGAGCTCTGTGCCAGTGCATGGCTTGATCAGCCCTGTGACATGTGGAATGCCTCAAATGACTTGCCACGAGAAGAATAATAATTCTCACCCTGTGAAACATGAAATCCCTCAAACATCTTGCCTCAAGAAGAAAAATTCTGACTCTGCAGACTGCAGGGTGCTCGGTGTAAAGCCTGCTCACGCTGCATGGCTTCCCAGCTGCTTCGTGGAGGAGCGGACTTCTATGGAAGTGGCTGTAACCTCAGGTCTGAGCAGTGAAATGCCACAATTCTAGTGGTGCAAGCACAACTGTGTCTTTCCTGCTCTAGTCCTTCCTCTCAGAGGAACAACATTTCTTAAGAACTCCTCGTGGCTGGAGCCAGGCTGGGCTTTCCCCATGGTCCCAAGGCTGGTGGTGCAGTGGG
>NW_010325250.1:0-3863 GCF_000700745.2 Antrostomus carolinensis | reverse complement strand
GACGTGTTCAACATCCACCCATCTGCTGTGCCGTTGCTCACGCTGTCGACTTGTGTCTGATAAAAATCTGATTGCAAAAACGATTCGGTGGGGTGGAGGAGGGAGCGGGGAGGACTTTGCGTTAGGGCAGCAATGATTCAAAGCTATTTCTGGGAAGATGAGGAAGATGTTGGCATTCTCTATCATTCCAAACATATTTTAAAGCTGAAATATTTGCATTGTTCGCATTGTCACAGTGCAAACACTTCTGGCTGGATTTCTCCTTTCCCCTGCTTTCCTCCTTTCTCTGAAGATCATGTCCAAATCGCGGGAGGACGAGTGTGAGTGTGTTGGCCCCTGCTCACCTGCGTGTGAACACACGCCTCTGGGAGTGCGTGTCTGCCTTGTGTGAGCAGCCTGGCTCTTGTGGCACACTCGGGATTTCATTGCAGCAGCCGTGCCAGGATGGCTGTGAGGGCTTGTCAGCAACCCGTGCCCTGCACCGGCTCGGGATGGGAAGCCAAAGGAACAAACAGCGGGAGGAGTGTTGTATCTGGAATGGGATACTCCATCCCATGGATGGACTCATGCTGGTTTCATTTGAAAATCAGGCGCTGTCAGGCACGATGTAGTCCTTGTGAGGTGTTCAGCTCCTCCAGCCAGCCCTGGAACGGTGGGTAAAGGGAAGAAGCACCACAATTAACGAGACAGCTGATCTTATTCAATGTTTCAGCTGAAGTTTCTATGGGCAAAGAACTGAACTATAGCTGGACAGACTCTGGCATGGCAGGGAAAGCCCTCATGGGCTGCAGAAACGCTCTGGAGGCAAGATGTTAAACCTGAGCTTGACTTCCCCGAGTTGGCTGCATCCTGACTCTCCCCTGTCCTGGCTGCTCCAGCCCACAGTGGGTCCCTGAGCCACGGAGAGAGGCCAAGGCTCAGCACAGCTGGAAAACCAACAGGCAAACAGTTGGTGCAGGTTGTTGTTTTGCACTTCTTCGGCTTGTTTGTGGTGATCGACATCCAAAGCAACCTTTTAAATTGCTTTTCAAACCATAGCAGTGGAGAAGGGCGGTGTGATAAGGCTGGCTGCTTCTCAGGAGCCTGCTTCACCATTTACATAATTGGACTTTTCTGTTCCATTCAGTCAATATTACAAGGCTCGCACAGCGTGACATCTCACCTGATCTGCTTGAGGGAAAGAAAATCCCTTGACTTTGTGTGCCTCACCCCTGTAACTGGAAGAAATATTGCCAGTTTTTCCTGCTTGCAATGGGGCAGTGTTGCAAGCTGGGTGTGCTGCACAGCTTCATGGAGAAGACATCATCTTTGAGGTGTTTCGTACATCTGTTACGTCTATCTGTTTTTTCTTTAATAGCCATGATTATTATGTCCTGAAAATATGAGAGAGCAAAGCTAGTTTGCTACTTAACTTTGTCAGTCCTCACGTGGGACTTAGGAAATGGTGTGGCAGAAACTGGCACTGGTTGCCTGTGCAGCACTTCAAAGCATGGGGACAGAGCGGGGTGAGGAGGGCTGTGCCGGCCACCGCTGCTGTCCATCTGTGATCAATCTGTGTTTGCATATTTGTGGTAAAAAAGAAACCCCCACCTGGAAAAAATTACCAGGGAAGAATTCAATCCTGGTACCGGGAGTGACAGCCTGGCTATTCCCTTCCTCCCTGCAGTTTCAGCCTGATCTGGGTTTCTTCTCTTCCCCTCATCTTCTGGGAAGGGGTGTGGGTGCTGCTCGGTGTCCCACCAGATCCAGGTGCACTCTGGGATGGTGTGTGTGATTCTTCCTGCTTCCATGTGCTGGTTAGTGCAGGTGACAGAGCAGCAGGAGGTTGTTACCAATTTGCAGGCACGTTTGTCTTCTCGCCAATGAACTCAACTTCCCTCCTTGTTCGGCATCCTTGCAAGCCCCTCCTCTCTAAGGGTCCTCCTGGGGAGGGTGAGGGATGTGGTGGGAGCAGCTCGGGTGTCTTCTCCATGAATGTACAGCACCAGACACATTTTTGGTGCTGTACTTTTCCATCGTTATGAAATGCAGCCTGTCCACACTTCTGACTCACGCAACGAACGCCAGTGAGTTGTGACACCGACCAGATGAATTTTGTGTGCTGTGTTTTGAGGAGGAGGATATTTCATGCTAAATCCTTCCTTCCTAGCGCTGGATGGGAAGCAGTGGAGGAGATGCAACAGCAATCATCGATGGTGTTTGCCTGCTGCTGCTGGAGGGGATGGAGTGGGGGAGCAATTTCAGAGATGGATTTGGCAGAGACAAGTTGCTGCTCTTTGTGCCTGTGGTGATGGAGCTGTAATAACATATTGAACATGGCAACAGCCCTTGCTAAAGCTCCGTGACTTCACGTCCGTGCTTCGTGGAGCTTCATCTCTTAACAACACCCTTAGCATCGATAACAAGAGAGGAGCTGTCGAGTGCCAAAGGACCTAGTTATAATCACTGGCTGAAAACCTCCTTTTTGGACCCAAACCTGCTTTTTAAACATAAAAAAAATTTTGGCTGTGTTTTAGGCAGAGAAGGTTCAGAGGGTTTTCTGGCTTGCTCCACCATGAAATGCTCTGCAGCTTCATGCTGCATGGAGGGGCCGAGGGGCAGTGGACACTGGTGTGTGTCAGGAATGCTGGCTGCGTGCTCGGCGAGCAGAGAGGGGTTGTTTTAGGACAAGCTGACAGGCCCTTGGCTTGTTCTGCTGCTCTTGAAAAATGTAATTCTAATTCTTGGCACCTTTTTCCAGGAGGATAAGGAGCGAGAGCACAGCAGAGCCTGCTCCCTCTGTCCTTGGAAATGGGCTTTTACCCAGCGGCAGAGCTGGCGCAGGGGGAGCGATGGGATCTGTCCTGCCCTCGCTTTGGTGAATCAAAAGCATAAATTAGTGGGGGAGAAGCAATGAGGGATGAAATGATCTGAACCACCTCCTTGCAGTCCTGACCTAGATCTAGATCCTCCTTGGTCACCTTAGTGCTTTGTCTGCATATGCCGGTGTTCAGCCCAGCTCCATCCCAGGCCGGGACTAGTGACCCCTTTAATCCTTCACCCTGTACCTTTTCCTGCGGGATGCAGGGGAGGAGCAGAGCAGTGACCAGCAGCAGAGGAGGAGATGGGGGCAGCGCGTGTCGAGTTGCCCAACACCTGGTGCATCTACCACATCCCAAGGGATTCCTTCTGGGGCTGCAGAGCCCTGCTCCACTGCACGCCAGCAGCGGGTTTCTCCACTGCTTGCCATGCTGAGCACTTCATCACCTCCTCTGCCTGCACCGTCACGCTTCCTGGGCTTGCCTTGGAACAACCTGCTCTGATCGCTGCCCTGACAAGGGACGTGGCTGATTTCTCTCCTCCCTGCACCATTCCCTGAGGATCAGCAGTGATCATTTCTACCTTCTGATCTCCACCATGGATGCTGTCATTCCCGTGGCTGCTTCAGAAAGAACCATTGCTTAGTGCAAATCAAACCATCCCACGTGGTTATGCGACCAAACCGAGCGCAGGTTTTTATTTCAAGCTGTTTTTCAGGTCTGTGTTATTTTATCTCGTGCCAGTCATCGCAGGTATGACACAGAGCACATTGCCCCCAGCAGCTCATGTGTTCCTGCCTTGACAGCAAGCAGAGTGGCAGATGTAAACACAGGAACGTTACGGTCTTTCAAACACTAAAAGCTACTGAAGAATAGACAGGTATGTGTGTATAAATATATAGTGTGCATTATATTAATGGCTTTCAATGTATTTGGAGAGGGATTTGTAAATTCATGCATCCATGAATGTTTCATGTGTATAACTTTCACAGGTTTCTAAGTCATCGAAAAGCCTATGATTTTTTTATATATACAACACATGCACATGCACATGCATATATATAT
>NW_010325249.1:11098-18566 GCF_000700745.2 Antrostomus carolinensis | reverse complement strand
AAACCTTGCCACGCAAACCCAATACAATAGCAAAAGTAAAACATGGCGGAAACTGGGCTGCCGGCTTTCTTCTTCAGATTCATGCTCTGCAGTTGCCTCAGTGATGAGACGGTAACAAGGCAATGTGATCAGCAGTTCGTCATTGCAGAAGCTGTGTTCTTAAATGGTTTCCATGCCTTCATACAGCCCATGAAGCCCATCATCCTTGCCTGCATTTATTCTGCGGCTTTTCAAGGCAGAATCTCTCATGTCTTCGTATTCCTGATGAGTAAGTCTTTATTTTATTTTATTTTATTTTTTAATAACATTACATTTAAAAACATTCCCTTTTCTGAGGATGTAAATGTTTTACATAAGTTGTAATATATGGTAAAACAACATGTTTTGTACACCATCAAGACTCCTTGTGACTCCTTTTATTGTATTTTAATGGCATTCATTATATATATTTTTCAGTTTCAACTTGATATAAAAACATTTATGACAAACTAATTATTTTTTGCAGGACTGATTGCACTTTAAGGAAAGGCACTTTTCATAACAAAATTACTGGTTTATGTTCATTTTTAAATGAGGAATTCTATTAATTTATTTATCTACACATGCCCACAAATTCACTGATATGCATATGTATATACACGTACTGATCCATGCGCGTGTGTATAGATATCTGGAAATGAAAACTGGTAAAAGTAATATATAAAATGTCATATCTTCTCCTCATGTACTTCCAATGTCCAAGATATTTTTTTTCCTTCACATCATCCTTTTTATAGTTCAATGTATAAACATCACAGATTTTTTCATTGTGATGAACTTCCTTGATGATTGAAATAACATTTTTCAGAATACATTTTAATTGCTATATTGTGAGAGTTGAAGACCTAAACTAAATACAGCTTATTTTATTTTCACTTCCCCTAATGTAAAGCAGTAGATAAACTAAATTTAAATAGTAAACTTCAACTCTAACTTGGTTCCTTCACCTATATTTTAAGTGTAATCATTTTCATGGTAATTAAATAGATGCTTACTCTGTCATGTATGACAGCTAAGAAAGCCATTAGGAATCCAAGATAAAGGACACAATTTTCACCTCAGTTTCAGCTTAGAAGATAGAGAATGATAGAAAAACTGACATGAAAAAATATATATGCTGAGGTATCTTACACCTTACTAACTCAGATATAAAACCTATGTGATGTTTACAGAACTATTTTCATATTTGCTTTTTAGTTTTCTGAACACTTTTGTTTGCAGTTCCTGTCTAACTTTTCTGATATTCATATTTTTCATTTAATATTTTTTCCTTTTTTATTCAATTGTTTTCACCACATGTGTAAAGGGTATAGATTTTTATAGCTACGTGAAATGTGTATAAAGATTTTGTAAAAAAACCCCAAAAGAATTTCTAAAGGATGCATTTAAAAAAAAAATGCTCATTAATTATTTAATAATATCTGATGGTCTTCTTCCTTCTTAAGGGACACTGTACAAAGAGTGGAATGCAGGGACTATAATAACTGTTTTAGTGTTCATTAACACAGTGCATCCCTCAGAATTCTAAAGACGACATCTGGAGTAAAGCAAGGAAATGGCTCAATGAAGACCACAAATCAGACCAGCAAAACAGGTTTGGGAATTCTTATGTATATAAAATGTCTATGATATTGTTATTGAAATGCATTTAAGGCAACAAAACAACTTCAAACCCACCTTTTAATGACTCATTTAAGAAAAAAATGAAAGAAATGCAAATTTTTAATATCACTTTAATCTAACATGGGAAAACAAACTACTATGCTATAGCCAGAACTGCCACTATGGAGCAACCTTAGTGATGTTTGTCTTCCCTAATTGTTCATTTGTATATATTTAAACACATTTGTATTTCTCTTAAATTTAACTTTAAAATTATATGGCCTGTAATGACTGACAGGGAGGAATAATTGCCTAATTCCACTATTGTTTTCGCTCTTAGGTACTGAATGTACGGACAACCTGAACTTCATTTTATTCTATTTTTTTTTTAGCCAGAAAAGTAACTGTAATAGCATTTTGCATACATCGAGGAAGCATATTTATTTTTCAAACTGGTTATAACATCTTACTCTAACTAGTATTAAAAAAAAACCTCTGAATTTTTTAGACCTTGTTTCAGTTGACTTATCTTGCTGTTCATAGTGGTCTTAAAAAGACAATACTGAAATAAATATCTAATTTACTTTTGTGTCACTAATTGTGGGTGGTGGTGGGTATTTTCTTCAGAAGAAAATAGCCTGTTTGACAACAACAAAAAACTTTTAACACTTAAGTCTGGAAAAGGTTAATTCTGATAAAAGCTAGGCATTTTATGGAAAGATTACATTAACAGCACAATTGCTAAGTGCTTTTGCTTCTGAAAGCATGATTACAGCAATCAAAGATAAATAAAGAAACCCAAACCCAGAACTACTTAAGCAGAGAGTGCAAAAAAGTGCTTTTTTTTTTTTCCCTCTTTGTTTCACTGCATGTGTGTTTCACACACTTTCTTAGGGGACTAATTGTTAAAGCTGATAATATTTGTGGGCCATTGCCACCTGTGCTAAATTTATTATGCAAACTCAGTTTGAAAAGCATGAGGCACCTTCACCATAGATTTCTAAGTGAATTAGCAAAAAAAATACAGTATAGACTTTAAATCTACCTTTTAGGGGAATATGACAGATATGTAAGTCATTTCTACAGTAAGTCTGTTCTGAATAATTACAACTGCTCAGGAGCTCAAATTTGAGGTCATAGAAGGACATATAATAGCTAAAGGTAATGCATAAAGAAAATCTGTCTATATACTTTATTCAAATTTACATATTAAAAACAATTAATGATATATTGTTCATTGATTTCTGCTTATAATTGCAATGAGTTACTTGGCACATGGAAATCAATAAGAACTTTACCATTGACTTCAGTGCAGCCAGGTTTTCACCCTGAGCATTCTACCTTATGACATTTTGTTTGGGACCTTTGCCAATGTTTGCAGGACTCAGATGGTGATTACACAGAAGGATTAAATTTTAATCTGATTTTCTTCTATGATTCTTCATGAGAAACAATGCAAGATACACAGAAAAAAAGTCAAGGGTTATCTTGATATTTAGTGTCCTAAGGAAGACAGTCTTGTTTTATCACCAAATTTGTCCCTATCCTGAATCTTTTCAGTGTTTTTTAATTTCAACCAAAAAATTAAATGATAAGGGTTTAAAAGAATTTAAGTGAAAATCAGCAAGCAAACATGGGAAAGTGAAGATCTTCAATAATGATCTTGTTGGAAAAACTGACACAGTATGAGGATATACATAGATATCAACATTCCCACTGTCTCAGTCTTCACATATAAATAAGAAATCATACTTTACAATTTCATCTGCTTAAGCCACTGTTTGGGTTTAGCTCAAGAAAGTATCAAGAATTATCCCTATGAAAAGATATATTTGCATCTTCATCCTGTAACTAGTAGAACCATGATTTCATCCTATGATGCTACCATAACACATAAGAGAGGCTTTTTTAAAATATAACTTTTGCCTTGAGATATCTAGTCTAGGCCAGTGAGGACATATAGTCAATGTATCAAGAAGAGGATTCATCATATCTAATCCAGATGCCTTAAAGAGACAGGGGAAATTTCCCTTTGATGATGCCCAGCTCTCCATTGACTAGAAATTATTCTGTGATTAATCCCATCTTGAATTCATAAAGATGAAGATAGATGTTCAGTAGAATTTTTGATTTTTTTTAATATTTGATGCCTAAACCTCCTGTGTAAGCAACAGAAGTAATCACTTAATAATAATGTAAACTGAAAACCTGACCTGCATCTTTAAATATCTAAAAATCTTTTAACATCTACATTATGGCTTTCAGAATACTGTCTTTACTTAACTTCCGTTTAACTTTTGTTTACAGCCAAAGAATTTGCTTTGATTTTTTTCCACAATAAAAACTAAATTTTGTTTTGAAAGAATGTTAAATCTCATGCTGAGGTACATTTTTGAAGTGTGATATTGACTTAGATAATTCACACCATGCAACTTAGATTTTGCTTTTGGCAAATGAGCATTCTAGCTGAAGGTACCTTTCATGAATTTCATCACTAGTGATGCAAGATTGACAGGAAGCAAACACAAAGTAGGCATGAAAACAGTTGAAGCGAACCCACTTAAGAACAGGAATTAATATTCATATAAATGCTTTACAATGTTCTCCCACCTCTATTTGGGTACAAACAAAAGGAAGTATCTGAGGGTGAGTTATACATTTTTCATTGGATTAAGAATGAAGCACAAAGGAGCACATGAAGAATGCTAGAGGAAATTTTTAGTAATACAGGGAAAGTCAAAAACCCACCTTTTTCTTTTCAGTGGCAATCTGGAGCTAAAAAACAGTGACAGGCTTTTGGAAAGCTCCCTCAAAACACATACCCAGCTCATGTTTCTGAAGTAAGAAAAAAAACATTAAGTAGTTATGTTTGTCAGATAAACTTTTTGTTTGTTTGTTTGTTTATTTGACAGTGATTGATAACACTGAGCAGCTTTGTCCTATTCTGTGTCATCAGCATGATTTATACTACAGTGATGATATTACGCCTTTCTAGGTAAACAACAAAATATCAGTTTCTCACAGCACAAAACATCTTACAAGCTAGAAAAAACTGATACTTGAACAGCTTGAACTCAGATGGTGGGTGAAAATGCTGGAAAAGATTTTTGGTCCAATATGAATTTAATTTGGGACCTCAGCAGTGGAAAATCCTGGTTCTTTTTCTTAGCTACAGGAGCCAGGCAACTAAAGAGAAAACAATCTATTACTTGTCCTAACACAATATGCTTCAATGGAACAGCTTTTTTCTTGCTACCCTTTCCTACCTCAAGGTAATAGGTAGGTCTTATGCTTTCTTCAGCTCCTCCAGTTGAAAGAAGTTTAAAAAATCCTTTTCAGTGTCTTTCAATCAGCCCCCAGTCTTCTTGTCATTCAGCTGCTGCTTTATGTTTCTTTCTGAAATACTTCTGTGGTAATCTCTAGAAAGAAGTTAGGCTCAGGAATATTATCGATGGATTTGACAGTTCCTCCTCAGATGGGAACACCCGTGAATGATGATACAAGAGAAGCCTAGTTTAGTTTACTTTTAACACAAACTAGATGCTTTCCTCTTGTATGTCTGTCACAAAATTTCACATAATGACATCTCCAGCAGTATCAACCTCACCATTTCATGTGTACTAGTTAGGTGTGGCAAGAGATGCCCTTCTGATTCAGTTCGAGTGACTTATAAAGTTGAGTCCCGCAGTCACGATTCTCCCACTGAGTTCTGATATTTGAATAAATGAACTCTGTGAGCCATATCAGTACACATTAAAACAATTTATCTGATCTAACCAGCTTTACACTAGAGAAGTGTAGAAGCACTCAGGCTCCACTGGGAATGTGGCGACTTGTGAATGACGTATTAATTTCACAAACCATTCAAATTTGAATGGAATATCTAATCTAATTATGTCTTTAATCATCTGATCAACATAAGGGCTTGTAGAATGTTTAGGGGGAGGAAAAATATTAAATTTTGACCAGGAAAAAGGAAAAAAAAAATCATATAACAATATAGCACAGATTTGACACATGAGATATGTACCATGTTCCATAAGGTTACAAAATTAAAAAGCTTTTTTTTTTTTTTTTCCCATGAAAATAATTGGATTTCTGATTATTTTTCTGTTCCATAATGAAAAGAATGTTAGTGAATTACCTGAAATTATAGCCTAAGTGTGGAAAGAAAGGAGAGCAATTTTGTGGTTAGCAGGGATAGATGAAAGTGGGAGGTATGAAACAACATGCTCATTCTGCATTAGCAAACAAAGGAAACTCCTTAGCAATTTTAAAGAACACCAAAGGAAGCAGAAAGGTGGGAAGCAACACACAGATCCAGTTTCAGCAAGGACATAAAGAAATAAACTACAACTTTTGATGGTAAACTCACTAAATCAAATATTGATGATTATAGTCTACTAACAGTCTAAGTGGAATTTTTGTAAGGAAGTAAATATTAGGGAAGTTAACTCAAAAGACTCAGAATAAGGCAGTGCTGGAGTTCAGATACACTGTCAAACTACTACATCACATAAGCCATGATAATTCTTTGTGTATGAACATTTTCAGCCCTTACAAAACTTAATGTATTTTCATGTCATTTATAATCCTTCAAATATGTGCTACAGCAAGTTGAATTACATTTCATTTGTTACAGGCTCACAGCATATATACAAGCAGTTCCTACACAGCAGATGGTGATTGGCAACTTAAACCAAAGCAACATGACAGTGGATTCACCGTCTATAAAGACCTAACAGGAAAACAATAAAGCGAAGGAAAACTAAAAGAAATAACAAAAGGAATAGGCAAGGAAAAAAATATTCTTCTCCTTTTATTAATCTCTTCCTTAATATATTCCATTCTGTTTGCGATGAACTAAAGTCATTGATAAAAGCAGTGACTTTGTGACAATTTACTGGTACAGGTACCTGACTAGTGCAGGCTGATTCCACTTTCAGCTTAGGACTTACTATGGAAATATCCTTTCAATCATTTAAGTGGTGTTAGTCAGATAAAAAAGACTTTGCAGGACTGAAACACAGATGTGTTATACATTAAGACATTTCACTTGCTTTAAAGAACATACGACAGTGTTTATCTTTAATCTGATAGCACAAGAGCTGCTGTGAAGGTCACTGGGTGCTTTATAGAAGGTATATTCTTCTTCACTTGTAAAGGACTGTCAACTGCCAAAGTTAACCAGAGAAGTTTATCAAAGACCAATAAACAGAAAGTGACATGAAGAGCTTCTGTATAAAACAGAAGAGCTGATATCTCTCCTATGGAATCGCTTAACTCTTTCAAAGAATTTCTAGTGTTTGGAAAATTAATGTTTCCCAGCTGTGATATTTTGTCTGTTAGCAAGTCCAAGAGGTATGATTGAGTTATAGAATTTAAAGGTGAGATTTTCGTTATGGTTTTCTGTCGGGTTTTTGTTGTTGTTGTTGTTGTTGCTGTTGTTGTTGTTTGGTTTGGGGGTTTTTTTTGTTCGTGGTTTTTTGTTTTGGTTTAGTTTGGTTTTGGTTTTTGTTGGTTTTGGTTTTTTTAATTTAAAATCCTGAAAGCTGTTGCATTTCAACAAAGCACTGCTCATTTACAGAGGAAGAAAAGGAAGCAGGCAATATCCGTTATATTAAATAAGGTTGGGTCAGTTAATTCTATTCACAGGAAAGCGTAAGAAAAGATTATTCTTTGTTCTTTGCCAATTAGGTAGCAGAAAGGTGAGCAGTTGTGAATGCAATATTGTGCACAGAGGTACAGCCCAATGATTTAGGTTAGCTCCTTCACTATGCGAATGAACCGCTGTTGAGAAAGGAAGAGACACTGTAAAATTGATGAG
>NW_010325249.1:0-11067 GCF_000700745.2 Antrostomus carolinensis | reverse complement strand
ACTATAAAAAGAATCCAGACAATTTGCTCATATGTAGATATCTACAATGTAAGCATCTAAAGTGAACTGGGATGAATAGAAATGATTTCATTGTTTAAGATGAGTATTAACTACTCATTCCTTTCATAGAGCTGCACTTGCATCAATAGACACTCCACCACCTGACCAGAATGTGCTCTTTTAGAATATTTTGTGTGTATCTTATCTTTTGAAGAAATTCAACTGCACACAATGTTGTCTCCTTCAGATCTTTGGCTCCATGCTGAGAACAAATCTTTGTGAAAAACTTCCATTTGATAACCACTGACTGGACAGAGAAAAACTTATGACAAGGAACTAAAAAAATAGAATGCAATAAAGCATTTTGACACAAGCTGGATAAAGGAGCATTTAGTAAAAGGATTGAAGACAGAGGTTCATTTTTTTATTTCCAATGTCACAGAAGATAAACAAGGAGATGAGGTCCTATGGGACCAGTGGATGTTTCCAAGGTCAAGTCCACAGAGAGCTGATGATGAGGTTGCTTGAATTGTTTCATCAGCTGTTTGCTGTTTGTTCAGAAACATCCAAATGTTATTTTCCTCCAATTGTTCCCCACTGATGTAACATTTGTTAGACCCTGACCTAGTTTGCAGGTCACTACTGTTATACAAAAGCAATACGTGTCCGTATTTCTTCCCACAGAATGCTTTTAAACTTTTATTTTATTATTTTTTCTTTCCCTTTGTTGTTGTTTTTTGCTTTAACAAACCAAACTTAACACATGCTTAGTTGTCTCTAGCACTTGCTTTTCCTTTCCACTGCACTCACTTTGTCTCTTAGCTGGTATCATCCTGCCTTCAAAACTACAATGCCTTGGCATCTGCTTGTAAAATATTAGTACAGTGGTCATTGTTGAATTGTCAGTTTGTATAATTGCTCTATTAAACTTTATATGAGACAAATGTGGCAATTTTTGTGGTTTTATTCCAAAGAAAATACAGCTTTAGTATAGCAAGTACTCTGATGGCAAACTTTGATATTTTAGTGAAAATAAGAATCTTTCCTCTACATTGTGCAGATCAAAACCAGTTCTACATCATAAGAAATCCAGCAAAGTTTGGTTGTTCATCTCAAGGACCACAAGAGTTTTGATCCCTTAAGCTGGGCTTTTTCACAGTGATATACCTTCATTTCCTAATAACATCACTTGGAATTGTGGATGTTTTGTTCCTCTCAATATTTGGGTCAAGGCCTCAGAATCTGTATATCTAAAATGTCAGCATTGTCTCAGTTGACTAGTCATTACACACACTTGACTTTTTATGTCTACAAAATGAATTTGTCTTTTTTACTCCTCTCCTTTTACCCTCCATAGTCTTTGAAGCAGGTTGTGACCACTTTATTGTAGGATGCACAGATTTATATGGAGATTAACAATCTAAACAATATATAAGTCATAAGTTCCTATAAAAAAGTTATTTAAAAGGCTTCTTTTTTTTTTGTTTGGTTGATTTGTATGTTTGTTTATTTGTTTTTTTAATTAATGTTGTTCCAGGATAGCTTTATTAATTGTATGTAAGTACCCACATATTTAGAGTAGAGTGCAGTCTGTTCAAGTCAGGCAAGTGTCTCAACCCACACAGAGGGTTTATGAGTGGTGATCTTTTTTATACCCTTCAGAAAGCATGCACCCTGCTTGGTGAAATGGGAGAGTCACTATGATGGCTCAGAGGAAAAAATAAATAAATAAATAAAAGAGGAGGGGAGAGGGTGGGGGCGAAAGAGTTATCCCCACGGTCCAGATCAACCCCACGTTGCTGTCTTGGGTTAGTTCCTTGGTTAGGTTCTTGCTCCACAGTCCTTGATCCTCAGGTGGTGGGTCAACAAAAGTTAAGGTATGCATGGCCACTTATATACTGTTTCCTCAGGTTCCACCTTTCAGGCGGTGACATTCACATGAGTTGCACACCTGCGCAGTTCATTTTGCCAGAAAGTGCAGGAGTTTTGCCAGAAAGTTCAGGCTGCATGGGGGGGTCTCCCAGAAATTCCCAGGTAAATGGTGATGCTGGGCACACGCCCAGAGCAGTCAATGGAATACTGCCAGGAGAAGTGGGGGGAACTGGTCCCTTCGCACTCGGACCGCCTCCTTGCACCACCTCCTGCGAAGCCCCGGAAACCCTGCCCTGCCCTGCCAGGGCCGTGGCAGCAGCCATGCCTCCCCTATGCTGTTGCAAACTGCACTTTGAAGCAGTTTGAGTTGTTTGAGGCAGGATACAAGAGGCTTTCACAGACAGGTAATCTGGCAGCAAGTAAGTTACACAATTTTCTGAAACTTGGAATATACCATTGGTAAACTAAGTTCTTTATGGGACAAAGAGGAAAGACAAGTGTTCTAGGAGGACTTCCAGCAGAAATATACTGAACATGAAGGCCATATGATATGAAATATCCCTTTGGTCAGTTTGAGTCAACTGTCTTTCCTGAATCCATGTCCAGCCTCTTGCCCATCCCCAACTTATTAGCTTTTGGAAAGGGAACAGGGAAGGAAGAGTAAAGTCTTGGTGCTGTGCCAGGGCTGTTAAGCAACAGCCAAAACACTGTTGTGATTTAGCCACAAATGCAAAGCACAGCACCATATGAGTTGCTATGAAATAAAGTTGATTCCATCCCAGTCAGACTCAGTAGAACATGCAGTCCTGTAGAAGGGAAGGGACCCTAGCCATAATCTCTTGGTTGCCTGCTGAAGGGATAATGAGATCTACTTAAACAGGAAAACTGTTCAGGTAAAGTTAATCTTATAACAATACAAAAACTGCAGAATAACTAAGTATTTTATGGTTATGAACATTACAACATCCACTACAGCAACAGTAATGATAATATCAAGCTGTGCTTTAGCTTGTGGAAACATATGATAGGGTGGTTAGTGCCTCTTATTACACATCCATAAGTCTGGGTTTCACTGTCATTCTTTTATCTTGAGGACTGCCCCTAGCTGATCCATTTGTAAAAGAGTAATCAACCATTTTGTCATAAAGTTAAAGAAAACATCATGCTAGCCATTTGGTCAAAGTGTTGCAGCTGGCTCCAGGACTGGAGCTGTTGCACACAGTTTCAGTGCCTTAGTACCTCACCTGAGAGCTATGAAAGGTGTTTGGCCTGTTTTCCCCTATTTTATATTTTCTTTTTTTTTTTTTTTCTTATTGTTGTGGTTTCACTTGGCTAGCACTTGGCTAGCAGCCAAACACAGCTGTTCACTCACTCCCCCTGTGCCCAAGGGATAGGAGGGCAAGGGTAAGGAGGCTCATAGGTTGATATAAGAACAATTTCATAATTAAAATAAAATAAAACTTAAAATGATATGGATATTAAAATAGTAACATGTGTTGGGGTTTGGGGGGCGAGGGGGAGAGGTTTTTGGTAGTGGGGGAAGGAGCTACCCTGTGAGAAGCTTTGCGAAGCTCCCCTGGCTCTATGGAGTACCTGCCCCAACCCAGGCTGAGCCAATTAGCAATAGAGAAACACCTCTGTGAATCCCTATATGTGAGGGGAAGGATTATCTTGAAAAGAAGAAGGTGTGCTCCCTGGAGGAGAGGCCATTGACCTGAACAAAAGAGACCATCAGCCCAAACAAAGAGAGAGCTTCCTTGCCAGGAGGAATGAGGAGGAAGGGGAGGAGAGAGAACCTCTGACACCCAGTTCAATAAACATGAAGTCAGAGAAGGCAAAGGAGGTCCCTGCAGCCCATCGAAGTTCAATGGCAGAGCAGATACACTCATGTAGGCCATGGAGAACTCCACACTGGATCAGAAAGCTGAGCCTGAGGGCAGGTGTAACTGTATTGAGACCCCAGAGACACTCAATGCCAGAGCCAGGGTGGGCCCCCAGAGCCAGGGTAGTGAGGAGGAAGTGCGCTGGACTGGAGACCTGTCTGCAGCCCATGGACTTACCCATGCCAGAGCCGGGAGCTGTGCCCAAAGAGGTCAATGACTCCATGGGAAGCTCACACTAGAACACCCTTTTCCTGGACTTTCATGCTTGGAAGAGTGGCAGAAATGAACTGACTGTAACCTCTATTCCCTGCCCTGCTATGCTGTTGGTGAGAAGAAGGTAGAGAAATCAGAAGCAATTAAATTTGAGTCCAGGAAGAAGGGAGGAGTGGGGAAGGTGTCTTAAGACATGGTTGTCATAATTCACTGTGCTACTCAGATGAATGGTAATGAATTAAATTGATTTTTCTTCCCCAAGTTGAGTCTGTTTTGCCAGTGACCGTAACTGGTGAGTGAGTCATACCTGTCCTCATTATTATCTGTGCCCCTTTGTTGTGACTCCCTTCCCATCTCACCGGGTGGGGGGAGTGAGTGCAGGACCGCATGGTCCCATTGTGGGTCAAACCACGACATAATGATAATCATAATAGTAGTATAATATACAAATGAGTGATACACAGTGCAATTGCTCACCACCCATGGACCAAGCCCATCCCGTTCCCAGATAAGGATCCCGGAAGAGTGACAATCCCAAACTGAAACGGCAGTCTTAGAAGAGTGAGAGCCTGAGAGAGAGTCAGACAGAGCCAAAAGAGGAAGAGATCCTCATTAATACACTGAACGTGACATTACATGATATGGAATATCCCATTGGCATATTCCAAATGCCAATTTATCTTATTAATTTAAATATGCCTGCCCCCCTTAGATCTTGCACTTCTGGACTAACAAAACACCAAGTCTTTCGACTCCCAGTGACAAAACAAAAACATTGGTGTGTTATCAGTGTTTCTCTCATAACAAATCACATGCTGAAAGAAAAACACAACACTATTCTAGCTACTAAAAAGAAACTTAGCTCTGTCCCAGCTAAAAACCTGGACACTTATACTGTGTCCCCTGAGAACAGGGTGTGGTGGATTAACTGTGGAGGAGGCTCAGGCTTAGAATAGCCTCAGCAGAGAAGGGAGAGAAAATAGGATGAGAAAAGGACAGGGAGATTGCTTACCAGCTACCATCACGGACAAAATTCAATTTAGGAAAAATTAATTTAATTTATTGTAAATTAAAATAGATTTGAGTAGTGAGAAACAAAAAGATAAACATTGAAACCATACTTTTCAAACCCTTTTCCCAAGCTCTGTTTCACTCCTTCTCTCCCTACTCCTCCAATCGCTGAGTGACACAGGACAGGGAGGAGGGGGTGTCATCAGTAGATAGGGGTTCCTCTCTGATGCTCCTTCCTCCTCGGACCTTCCCTTTGCTCTCATCAGGGCTCTCCTCATGATCTGAAATCCTTCAGAAAGTATCTACCTGATCCAGTGCAGGTCCTCCATGGGCTGCAGAGGAATCTCTGCTCCCGTGCCTGGAGCACCTTCTTCTCTCACCTTAGTTTTCTCTCTGCTGTTTCACACTTTCTTTTGTTCCTTCTACCTCTCTCCATCTGACATTTTCTGCTCTTTCTGAAATGTGTTTTCTCAGAAGAACCACCACTGCAGACCCTGCTGCTAGCACCTGGGAACCTGCACTCAATAAACAAGGAAAAAGTGAAATTATGATCTCCAGAAAGAGGTGAAGTAACTTAGTCCTTCCATCTGTGAAATTCAGGAGATCTGATTTTAAAGCATATGGTGCATTGTACATGTTACACCCTTGTACTGTTTCCTTAGTTTTACTCCAAACACAGTTTTTTTCAGCTTTGAATGCCTCATTAATACCATTAACTGACTACTAGTGAGTTACCGATAGCCCTGGACCTTCTAGGATCATCCTGAACCAAAACATTGAAGTAACACCTTCAAGGACTCTACTGTTATCTCGGCTCAGTCCTCCTTTATATTGCATCTCAGTGAAAATACAGAAATAATTTGTTCTTACACAGCATAAAGCAAACTAAGACAAAGTTCTAATACAGCCAAGGCAGGCAGTACCTGACCTGAGGTCTGTGTAGTTTAGTAAAAAATGTGTCCTATTACCAGCAATGATAATCCTATATTTATTGGATAACAGGTCTACATTAAATAAATTTAAATTTTGCATCACATTAATACTCATGGAAGAAAAACAAACCAGACCAGTTTTTGTCTCTAAAGAGACATGAACAGATAGTTCTTTTTAGTAATGAGAATATAAAGGTATGGAAATTATTTCAGTAAGAAGAGAAAATTATTTGCACATCAAAAGCCTAAGAGTAGGACATGATTCTCTATGACTTCAGCATTGGAAATTGTACATATTCCTCGTAAATAAACTGAGTACAAATATAATTAGCAATCATACACATGCTTTATGATCGCTGCAAAAATATTGTCTGATCTGTCAGTATTAGACATTGTGGTAGTGTGATCAATGCCAACAACATATACATGTGAGAGCTTTAATAAGATTTTAAGAAGCAAAAGTAAACCATCTTTTTTCACTGTGAGAAAGAGAAACATCTTTTTCACTTTTTACTATGGAGAAGAGAATTGGGTCATATTTTTAATGGAATGTCTGTAAATCTGAAATAACTTTTTTTTATTTTAAACTGTGACCTACAGATACTAAAGAGGTGATTTTATTTGCAAGGAGAAAGTCTGATACTAGTTACTTCATAGCAGGTTCCTAAGTTATTTATTCCTAAATGTTAATCCTAGGAAGTAAAGTAAAACTGAAGTAATGCTTTTAGGATACATAATTTAATGCTATGACAGGAAGGAAAAAAAAGAGTTAGAGTTTTGTATGCTTCGTAAATGAATTGAATACATGAGGAAATATCTCAGGGATACTGTAGGCCAGTTAGCCTATAGCTGGTGAGAACAACCATCAACATAAATAATCCGCGATTAAACCTTGGTAACAAAAAAATAAATCTAGTCATTATTTTATTTGAAGCTCCTAGTGTATAATGGAGGGAGGCGAGGAAACCTGAGAAGTGTCCTTAGATATAAACTGAAATCTTACCTATGGACAGTATCTCAAAAACAACATGTAGAGACATTACTCAAAGAAAGAACTGACCCCTGTACAGTATCCACTGTAGTCAGTGGATAGAAATAATGTGGCAGATTTCATATAAGTACACATATAATCACTGCTGATTATGTGCATAGTGCCTGAAAATTCCTATTACTCTCTATGGGCTATGAAGTAGGCTCATGGTAATCAGCTCAGATAAAGATGTGTAATCTGCAGGCATCTGAATTTGTTTTAAGAATTCCAACCTCAGATCCAATGGGATTTTATTTGCTAATTAATTACTGAACTAATTTTGCAAGATTTGGCCAAATATGAAGCAACTGACCTTATTTAAAAACAACAAAAAAATCAACAACAAAACACCTGTCATATAATCTCCATTTAACTTTAATAGTTTGAAAGAGTTCCCACTGAAGACAAGGGGAAAACTCTCATGACTTTGGGAGGATTATTTGGCTCAAGTTATTATCCACAGATTGAAAGGTCTTCAATGAGAAAAGAGGAAGCCATAAATCCAAGCAAAAGATCTATTTGTAGAGGGAAATAACACAAAAGCTGCTCATTAGTACTGTCTTTGCTCCTAGTTTTTATGCTGTAACTCAAATGAAATATAATGCAAAAATTAGTCAGTTCTGTTTACGTTTGCTTGCCAAAATGTAGATAGTTAGTTAAAGTAACAGCTGTTGTTGCTGTAGACAAGCTGCTCTGCAGAAATTAATTGTGATTATTAAGAATAATCCTGACCTCGGTCACAGATGCATTGACTTAAGTTCCCTTCTAGACATTAATCAGACAGGTCTTTTCTTCCTGAGACTGTAAAATCAAGAAGTCTACTCAGTTTGATAAAAATCTGTGATATTTTTGCATAGTGGAACTGTTTGAGAGGTGTTTGTTTATAGTTAATGTGGGGCACTTTTGGGCTCTGTGGGATTTTTGGTGCAATGTAGGAGGGAGTTCAAGTGTTTACAAAAGCAGGATAAAATTGCAGGTTGCTTCAGGACACATTCTGCGTGAAGCCTAGTATATTTCTTACTATATTTCTGATCATATATAGGAAAGTAAATTTAGCTAACAAAATATCTTTGGAAAACACTGAGTGCTGCAGACAAAAACGCACATTCTGAGGGGTTTTCTTCCTTTTTTTTTTTTTTTTTTTTTTGAAAACAGTTTTGTTGCTGTGTCCAAGTTAATTGCTAGGTTTTATATATATACATATATGTAGCTATGAGTAGTTTATGTAAGTTTTGGCACCCTAAAGATACAGCCACTTCAAGTTTCAAGCCTCATATTAACATAAAGATATCAAAATACTTTCTTTGTGGATGGCTAACTAAATAGCTACCAATATCAGGGGTTTTTTTTCAAATTTTCTGTCCTGTAACAAAATTTTGAAATTAATTTCTGTCAAAGTAGTTCCATAATTATGATTTTTTTGTTAGTACTGTAGTCATAGTGATCACCATCAACTAAACAGGCAATTTACATCAAGTCTTCACACAAGGCAAGAGAGGGTAAACTTTAAAGAGAGAGAACATTGGTTTTATCCTTATAAAATTACCAGACATCAAAAAATGTGGCATCAAGCTGGAGGTCACTAGTAGGATCATCGGAAGACCTGGTAGTAGGAGAAAATATCATTTGTATTGGACAAAAGAGAAAAACCATTCAACATTTTCCATTAACATTTCATTTTACTCTCAGGTTTCAAGCTCCCTGAGTACCTCTCTCTTCGTTATTCTTTCTTATTTATTCCTCGCTATTTTTCCTTTTCCTTTAGTCTGTTATCTTGGCGTAGACTCTGATCCCTTTTTTCCTAAATTCAGTTTAAAATAATTAAGTTAATATTAACAAACCTTGTTCAATAACTAACAATTAAAATTATAAACCTGTGAAAAGATACCTTTGTACCCCTTAAAGTGACAGAATTGTTTGCTACTCTATAATTACCCATTTTAATGATTGAATGTAGGCAGTTGCACGTACTTTCTCAAAAGAGCTTCAACTGCATAGTTTCTGAGCACATTTCAGAACTGTTTTAAGAAATGTGACTAGCATTTAGGGTTTCTGGTTAGTTCTCTCTTTGGACCCTTACTCATGTAACTCTTTCTGTACAAATTTGGTAGAAATTCCTCTGTCTTCTAGACATCTGTATCACTTTTCTTTATCTTCTATAATATTTTTTACTTTAGTTAGGGTTGTGATTTTTTTCCAGTGGAAAAAAAAAAATTGTCCATTTGTTTGATACACATGTATATATGGTCTCCTACCAGAAAATACTTTAAAATCTAGGTTAAAATTACTAAACAAATTTTGTTGGAAGTGTTTCTCAGAATAGATACTTAATAGTAGTAATGACAGACAACCTTTCCAACACTGTTTTCCTGTTTGCACAAGTTTATAAAAATTCAAGACTGAACTAAATTCCCTTGACTATCGGGGGGAGACTTATCTCACATATATCTGTTCGTAAAATGTAATCTTCAAGGATTAGTTACAGGTGTCTCAGGAATTCCTGTTCAGCTTTTTATTGTATAAATAAACTTTAAAGAACCAGATCCCTATCACATCAACATCTCAGTCATAACAATTGAATAAAAATCCCCAACTGTTTAATAATAATTCATATATAATTACAGCCATAAGCAAAGGAGAAAGAAAAGCATCTTCTCTCACAATTGAAACAGAACACTTTCAGGAATAGTCCTTCTTTGTTGTTTTTTGTTGCTCTTGTTGTTTTCTTGTTTGTTTAAATTTCTTAAACATTTTAAGATTGGAAACTAAGGAAGAACTTGAACTCAGGTTTTCTATGTATGTCTTTGAGAGTTGCCCTAACCACTAGTCCTGGCTGGAAAAATCAGAAGATGAAAATGCCTCCTTGCCCCAGTTACTTGCTTTGTGAATGTTAGTTAAATACAGACTTTGCAATTTCTGTCTAAAAGACATACATGGCAAGGAGATGAGATGAAAATAATGAAATTAGTTCTCTATTGTTACCACTACTCTTTCTCCATTTCGGTAAGACATCATGAAAGTGGGTTTTACTTGATTTAAACTTTTTGTTGTTTTTTTCTTACATTAAGAAACCAAACAGTCACTTCTTTGCACAGTCATACTCAAACCCCCTTGTCAGATATTCGATCCCACATATCACTGTCTGGACTGGTGTTTTATAAAACCAGCCATTATCGAACAATCCAAAGCCCTGCCTAAAGCACCAGTCCTGTAGTCACTCATTCATGGCCTGAATTCTCCTATTTGATCCCACATCAGCACCCGGAAGTGGAAGGAGGGAAGAGAAAATTACCTGCACCCCAGACCCCTTCACCATCCGTCCCAAGGTCTTGTAATCTTTCTTCATTCCCCTTAAACTGCGGGAGACTTCCTCCCCCCCTGTCTAGAAGATCAGTAGGGGTAGTAGTCTGTTGGCTGCACCAGGTTGGGGAGTACCCTGGTGATATCCCTGATCTGAGCTCCAGGAAGACTACGTACTTCCCTATGTTGAGGGTCCACCCTGCATATTGGGCCCTCTGTCCCTCTCAGAAGGGAATCGCCTATTACAATTACCCTTCTTTCTTTTTTATCTGAGGAAGTTTTAAGGGGCAGAGTCAACCATCTCTTCCTCTGTGACCTTGTAGGTGGGCCTTGCACTATGTCCTCTCCTACCTCTCCTTCAGGTTGCAGGGCCTCAAACCTATTACAGAGGGGCATCTGAGGGGGGCAGCCCAATGGTAGGACAAAGGGCAATGGGTGTAAGCTGGAACACAGGAGGTTCCGCTTAAATTTGAGAAAAAACTTCTTTACAGTGAGGGTAACAGAGCACTGGAACAGGCTGCCCAGGGAGGTTGTGAAGTCTCCTTCTCTGGAGACATTCAAAACCCGCCTGGACGCCTTTCTATGTGATCTCATTTGTGTTCCTGCTCTGGCAGGCGGATTGGACTAGATGATCTCTTGAGGTCCCTTCCAATCCCTAATATTCTGTGATTCTGTGATTCTGTGATTCTGTGATATTGCTGCTGTTCTTGGATCCTGTTAGGTGCTACACTCATATACTTTGTATGAACTTCAGCTAAATGGCCTGGAAAATAACCTGAACTTTTTCTAAAACTCTGTTATTCTTATTCTTATTCTTATTCTTATT
>NW_010325248.1:14668-39628 GCF_000700745.2 Antrostomus carolinensis | reverse complement strand
TCAGGTCATAGCCCTGCATGAAGACAAGGACGTATACTATTATATTAAAGAAAACAATTGTAAGGTAGAAAATATTTTTGTTTTTAAGGAACAGAAAAAGATTTTTTTTTTTTTTTTTTAGTTATTAATATAAATAATAGTAGAAATTAAAAGTACCTTGTATGGGGTCTGTAGCGATTGATATGCATTAGCTTGCATTTAGGAAAGAGTACAGGACTAAGTGGTATATGATCCATGCTGGAATTCCAACTTTTTATCAATTGATATGTAAGCAATAAGTTATTATATCCACTATCTTCACCTAGTACCACTGTTGAATTTCCAGACCACAAAAATAGTATACCACAATGAACAAAAAATATTGGTTGCTTGCTTTTAAAATATTTCCCAGTTCTAACATGACAAGAATGTGGAAATCCTTAGAGACTCATTGAGTCTGTATAGAAATAAAAGGTCAATTATTGCAATGAAAAACTTAATCTAGATTGATTGCAAACAGAGTCTGAGTGTTCAACGACACTGTTGTGACCCCGATCATAAAACCTGCATAAATTAATTAAAAACGGAGTACAACTGGGTATATAGCTAAAAGGCCTGTTTGAATAGCTAGTTAAAAATAACTATACTCTAGAGATCACTCATTTTTCACCTCAGAGATGGTAAAAGTGACATACAACACAGAAAAATTCGAACACTAATCTATCTCATAGATTTCTACATGCAAGATCTCATTTTTAAGCACTTAAGTTCTGCTGATTTATGGTGAAATAGATTAAGATAAAGTGGCAGAAATTGATTTATTCATAAAATCTGAAGATGTCTTCCTTTAACTTTCTAAATGTAACAGACTGCTATGTATCAGTTGTCAATGTAAAAGCTACAAGATACAGCATCTAATTAACAACATAAAAGAGGTAAAGAAAGTGTAAATGAAAGAGAAATATATACATACATAGGTTAGCCTAAATTGATTGAATTTGAAAATTAAAACTTAAAAATTTGCTTAATATGTTACAGGGATCTTTATATCTTTTTTTATTATTATTATTCTTTATTTCCTCTGCAAAACAACTCTATTCTACAGCTTTTTTTTTTTTTTTTTTTTTTTTTTTTAAGTAGATTTTCAGGCAGAGCAATAGAAAACCATCAGAACATAATTTAAAACTCAGATTTTAAGTAGACTTCCAAGCATTAGGTTTGTTTTGCAGGTCATCTACATTTTAAGCACAAATAATTTTCTTCTAACACTTATAAACTGCCATACAGCATTGAAGGATACTGACTACTAGGAGAAATGGTAAGCAGAGGGATTTAGTATAGTTAGACTGTCAATCAGGAGAAATACCACAGTCAACTACAAATAACTTCTGACTGAGTCCTGACTGATTTTTAAGTGTGTCTACAGCCCATGGGACAATCTCAGTGGGAATGGGAATTCCCTTTTGTTCTGGAAAAAGCCATGACCAGATCAGGTCATTTTCTCATGTGGGTAAATGAGATGTCTGGAAAACAGATTCAGGCAACAGAATGCCAGGGTAGGACTCCCCTGATTGTGGCCAAATACAATGATTAGAAACTAAGTTTGTTTTCTTCATAAGAAATAACTCTGTAGATTGTCTTCAAAGTTGTTACTGCAATCCGAAATTTTTTATTCAGCTTGAATCATAAGGCATTTTATTTTAGGTTTAGGGTTGTTTAATCCTTTTGTTTCCTTTGCCAAAGGAAAAAAACAACAACAACAAAAAAACAACAAACCCCAGTAGAATATTATCTACTGTCTGATTTTCTTTACAGCACTAAAATAAACAGAAGTACCTACTTTCAAATTAGTGTTTATAAAAAAAATAAATAAAATTGTTACTATATATCTAGGAATTATTATATATGATTAATCATAGTTAATTTATGTAAGACAGATCTGTCTCAAAGTTCAGTGAACTTTTTTGATAAAGTGGGATTTAATCCAAACCATTGCTTCAAATTTAATCTTAATATTTTTATATAAAAAAACTTTTAATATAAGCATTTTTTTTCCTTATTTGTGATTTTCCCAGACTTCAGTTCATGGATGGTAATTTAACTATGAAAACTGTAATTCTTTTCTTGCTTTTCTTTAAGTGGCTGGTTCTATGAAGAACATAAAAACTTGCTAGAAAACACTGTTCTCAGTAGAAAACTGGTTCATAATCAGGGAAAAAAAACAAAACAAAACAAAAAACCAACTGTCTTTTAACTTTTAGACTTTTCAGAAACAAAAATAGGTCAGTATTATTACATACAAAGAGATTAAGAATTTAACCCTGCATAGGGACTGGAAAGGCTTATCTTTATGTCAATGTGGTCTCATCCAAAAATCAATTTGACCTTGTGAGTATAGTCATAAGGGAAGAAAAAAAAAAAGAAATCAAGATCTATAAATTCTAAAGCCTAGAAAAATGGGTAACAGTGTTACTCAAGAGACAAGAAATCTCAAAAACAGTTAAGTTCATGTTTCACACTGGTGGAAAGTGAGTGAGTGAGTGTATAAAATAATCAAGTTCAGTAAAAGCCCTATTATTAGTTCTCAAAGAAACCCCAGTATCCAGATTTCCTATGGGTTGTCTTTTACTCTACTTTGCCTATTAAATTTACCCATTATAACAAACATTCTATAGGGATTTTTCTTCAAAATCTTTTTCAGTGCAGCACTTTTTATTTGCCTGTGAAACATCGGTAGAGATGCAAGAACTGTATTGCAAAAACCAGTCATTGAACGCTATAAACCTAGGCAGTCATTTATATGGCATTATTTGCACAACACTTAGAAGAACTGAGATGTACTAGTTTAAGGATTTTCAAGACACTTCCTGTGACATTAAGTTCCCTTAAATTTAGCAGTCTAAAAGTTGAGCATTTAGTGACGGTAAGTATCTATGTTTCTACTGCAGTTAATAGAGAACTAGAATTTTTAACTGACAATTTATCTTATCTCCTCCATACTCCTTGCCTTAAGATGAGAAAGTCTCCCTCTACATGGTTTCTCTTTCTATTTGGTCAAAGGACCCTAGAAATTAATTTAGTTTAAGGTCTTGATCTTAGATATTTAAAGCAAAGAAGTGCATCCACATTTTGAGACACTTTCAGTGCTCTTTACTGTCCTAATCTATTGCCAAAGGGACAGTTATCAGAAAATTCTTTGTGTTGATATGAATTGTTGTATTTATTTTTTATTTTTTTTCTAAAAAGAAAAATATCTTTGGTTTTTATCAGTTTACTTCAAAATCACTAAACTTTCCTCCTTCATTTGATTATTTTAAAATACCACTTAATTCTGTTTATGATAAATTGTAGGTTAGGTATGTATACTTTGAAAATTACAGGATAGAGCGTAAGGTATATTATGAGGAGCACCTTATCCTGAATTTGAAAACTCTGTTTTTATAGATGATACATATAATTATTCATGGATGTACAATACATTCCTGATAGTTCAGAAGAGATGCAGAGTCAGGTATAAATTAATAACTGTGAACTAGGAAAAGAATTGGAAATATTTAAGGCAAAAGACAGAGTATATATGGAGAACGGGTAAATGTAATGTTTATTACTCAAAAAGAATAAATTCTTAGGAGGTCTCTGTGATAGATTAGGAATTTAACTTCAATGCTGAATTCTATGTATCTCAGAGGAGAACCCATCTCAGGCTAATTTATACAGTAAATATAAAAATTAAGCAAACAAACAAAAGCCCTCTTCCACCTTAAAAAGCAGTCAGCTAGTAACATGTCTATATAGCTCCTTGGACCAATTACTGTAAAAAAAAAAGGTTAATGGTGAAGTGATGATGAAGAAGATTAATAAGTTTATAACAGATTGTTTCTGAAAGTGTCATCTTATGCTGCCAGGTCTTTGGATGCTAATAAAATTTAAATCTAAATCCAAGACAAGAAAAAAATAAAGGAAAAATTACATGTGAGCATAAGAGGTAGTTGTAAAATCAAGATAATTTAATGGGTGTACAAACATCTATTTTTATTATTATTTTAAACCAAATAATTACTGTTACCAGTCCCCCCTTATTAAATGTTATAATTAATGAAATGCAAAATATTGTGGAGAGGTGAATGTGAGAATCTGCATTCTAGCATATGGAAGAACTGCAGAAAAAGACAAAGTTTGCTATGTCAAAATTAGCAAAGGAAGCTTGTCACTTCATGAGCAATGTGCAAATAATATGTTGAGTATGATATGTATGTGACATTTCCAAGCAGGGGAAAAAACAAAAAAAACCCAGAACAAAACAAAACAAAAAACCCCAAACACCTCCCCCCCCCAACTTGAAAAAACACACATCAATATGCAATCCCTTTTTTTTTTAGTATTTAACCATATTCTAGAAATCCTGATTAGTAATGATACAGTAGTCCCTGACCCAGATGACTGAATCAAATTTCCTAACTTTCTGTAGTTCAAACAATTAAATTATATATGTCTACACACATCATAGAATACCAGATTGCAAGGGACTTCAAGGAGTATCTGGTCCAATCGTTCTTGGCAAAAGCATGGTCTAGACAAGATGGCCCAGCACCCTGGCCAGCTAAATCTTAAAAGTGTCCAATTTGTGGAATCCACTGTTTCCCTCAGCATATTATTCCAAAGTCTGATTGTTCTCAATGTGAAAAATTGTCCTCCTGTGTCCATTTGGAATCTCACCAGAAGTAACTTGTACCCATTACCCCTCGTCTTTTCCATGTGACTCCTTGAAAAAAGACAGTCTCCATCTTCTTTGTAGCCACGCTTTCAGTACTGGATAAGGTCTTCCTTAAACCTTCTTAAGTCTGAACAAACCCAATTCTCTCAGCCTTTCCTCATATGGCAGGATTCCCACTCCTTTCATCATCTTCATAGCCCTTCTTTGGGCCCTCTCCAGCCTGTCTACACCTATTTTGTATAGTGGGGTCCAAAACTGAACACAGTATTCTAGGTGTGGCCTGACAAACACTGAATAGAGTAGAATAATGACTTCTTTATCAGAATCACAGAATGGTAAGAATTGAAAGGGACCTCTGGATATCATATAGTGCAACTCCCCTGACAAAGCAGGTTCACCTAGAACAAATTACACAGGACTGCATCCAGGTGGCTTTTGAATATCTCCAGATAAGCAGATTCCACAACCTCTCTGGGCAACCTGTTCCAGTGCTCTTTGCTGGTGATGCCCTTGTTGATGCAATCCAGCATCCTATTAGTTTTCTTTGCTGCAACAGCTTACTCTTCAGTCTTCTGGGACATCCCCTGACCTCTATGACCTCTCAGAAATTAAGGAGAGTGGCCTTGCAATGATGTCAGAAAGTTCTCTTAACACTCTTGGGTGGATAACATCTAGCCCATTGATTTGTAGGGGTCAAGCTCCTGTAATATTTCATATGCCAAATCCTCCTTCACTGATGGAGGGTCTGTGTTTACATCAACCTGGATTTTCAGTCCCAGGGCCTTGAGGCCCACCAGTGGTGGTAAAGGCAAAGGTAAAGAAAGTTTTGAGAATCTTTGCCTTTTCAGCTTTGTTGGTGACTAATTTACCTCTCCTGTTTGATAGTATGGGCCAATATATTCCTCCTGTTTTTGCTTGTTGTTTACATATCTGAATAACCCTTTCTTGCAGTTTTTGACATCTCTGGCCAATTTTAATTCAAATTGAGCTTTTGCTTTTCTAACAGCATCTCTGTATGCCCTAGCAATTCTCTTGTAGTTGTCAACAGGTATTCATCCACTTTTTCATCTCTGATATGCTTCCCTTTTGGTTTTGAGCAGACTCAGAAGATCACAGTTATGCCAAGGGGTTGAACTGTTTTGTGCTTCCAGGAGGTTTTTGAAAAACTCCCAACACTTGCTAGCTCCTATTTCCTCCATGGAATCTTCCTACAGAATCCCTGTCAACTAAGCTCTGAGTGAGATGAAATTTGCTCTTCTGAAATCTAAAACCTTTGTCTTAGTACTAACCTTCAGTGTGCTCAGCAGGATGCCAAAATCCACAATATTGTGATCACTGCAGCCAAGGCTATCACTAACCAAAATATTACAAAGGAGGTTTTCTTGGTTTGTGAGTAGCAAGTCCAGTAGTGCTTCATTCCTGGTTGGCACATGTTTCAGGAGGAAAATGTTAGGAGAAATGACACAGTAAGATACATGTAAGTGACAGCTTCCAAAGGGGGAGGAAAAGCTGTAGTTAGAAATAAATAGAGACTTTACATTAGAACATTATCGTCTCATGACTTTGAGTAAATTTCTGCTGAAAGGAAAAGCTACTATCAAAATCACTTTATGTATGTGAATCTGTGTTTCTTTTTCTTTTGCTCTTCTGACCTGTGCTAGGAGAAATTGCAGAGATATGCTTTAGCTCTTTCCTATATTTTTCGAGTCACCACCTTTGAACCTGTTGTTCCTCTGACATACCATCCAGCAGTCAATTTGTGCAAAACTTCCGATAGGTAAACCTCAAACTACAGTTTGAGAACACTCCTTCTTCAAACCACTGCTGAAAAAATACAGATTCTCTGCAGTCCTGCAGTTTCCAGCTTGACAAAGCAAATATGAATGAGCCTTCTCACAGTGAAGCATTTTGGCTTAAACAGATCAATATAGGTCTGTCATCCAGCCAGCATGGCAGCTTTACTTAGCTTATAGGAGTAGTAAAATTTTAGTACTCTGCATACTGATTTTCACTTTGTGCTAACAACCCAAAATGGACTGTATCTTTTTCATTCAGCTCTTGAAACCATAAGGAAAAACAGTGAAATATGCTTGAAATATATCTGTAGCCAATTGCTATCAATCATAATGGAAAGAGATGATATGTGGAAATGAGTTTAACTGTAAAACCTTATTTGCAAATTAATATTTTAAATGTATTTTTATGTCTACAAAGTTGATTGGAAAAATGAAAACAAAAAACAACAACAACAACAACAAAATAACCCAGTATTAAGAAAAGAAACTCCTGTGTTTCAAAACTACTCTTGTCAGAAATCTTGTTTTGTAAGCACATCTCTCAGGATAAATTGCATTTCCATTTTTGTTCAGTAGTTGACCGGGTGTCAAGGCTATCATTGGATCATTAATAAACGCTGTTGACACTGTTGACAAGAACAATAGTGGTATCATGTATTCAATATTTAATTCTTATCACTCTGGCATAGCATCAGTATTGTGCTCTCAATTAAGTTAAGCTAAAAACAAGTATCAAAGCATATTTAAACCTTCTGTTAATTAACAAGTGGATTTTTTACATGCATATGCTGTGGAAACACACGCCTGCATCAAATGAAATCTACAGCTCATTACTATTGTCCGATTTAAGTGAAAAAACAGTCACAGCATAACAGGAGAAATCCCTGGGAAGAATTACAATTTGCAGAACTAAAATCCCACCCAAAGCCTGTAGATGCAAGGGAGACTGTCATAGTGTTTCTTAAGATGAATTATATGCCCCTCATGTACGACTGATCAGCTCCCTCAACTTCAGAAAAGGAAAAAAGCCACATGTTGAAAAATCTCACCTTTACTAGTAAGACTAAGATTAAGAAGGAAATTCCTGTGTATCAAAACCAATCATTTTTTTTTAATTTTACCCTTCAAAATAATCTTGGTGAGGGTAGACCCTCCAAAGAAGGACTCAAACTCTTTGTAATATGTCTGTAAGAACATTTTCTTGTACTAAAATGCTATGACTTGGTTTGTTTATCAGGATACTTGCTGTGATTCAGGTTTAAAATATTTATTTTGTCAGAGGTGTTTCTTAAAATCTTTGCTAGATAGAGGTGAATATGATTTCCAGTATATTTAGTTTAATAATCACAGTCACTGGATTTAATAAACCAAATATTTTCCTTCATGAATCAGTGTATTTGCTTTGTGTTTTCTTACATAGTATAGAGTGATTTTTTTCAACTTTATTTTTTATATTTGTGCACTACAGATGATTGCATCCAATAGTGATGTAACTCCACTGCAACAAAAGATAGGACAGTGGTTAAGAATAAGGTAAAATCAGTAACAAAATATAGCCTTACTTCTATAAAAGTCTTAGAAATAAATTAGTATAGATTGGTAGGCAAAAAAAGTAGAAATATACATATATAAAGGGATGTTCTCAATTTCGCAATGGCCTTCCTCTGTATTTTTGAAAATACCACATAGTTGAGACTGGACAGTAAAGGACAAAAGATTTAAAAAAAAAAATAAAAAAATAAAAAAATCCCAGTAAAGCTCTTATTTGACACAGATAATTTCATACATTCCTAAATATTAGCACAAATATCAAATTTACCACAAACTCCACTTCAAGAATTTTGAGACTAGTCATGTCTTGGGCTTCCTACTCTTCTGGTTTTTATTCTAGAAGAAACTCATCATGTGATCTCTCTGGGTGTTTGATTGTGCAATCTTTAGTAACTTGTTACTCTTCTGAATGTTCCCAATAACAAAGTCAGTGTCTGTTCATTTACTTTTAGTTTTTCTCTGCAGCCATAGGGGAGTGCGTAGCTTGAGTCTGTCACGACAAAACTATTACTAGTGTTGAACTTCTGACAGTGATACCTGGAATTTACTCCCAAGATTTATTTCACAAGTGGACTGTGAGGTTGAATTAATGAATGTTTTCACATGTCTTTAAGATCTTTGGATTGAAATGGCTTCACAAATGTAAAGCATGAGTGCTTTCAGGTGCAATTACCTTCTTCAAATTCAAAATTTCTGTGATTTGTCTTACTGTTATTAATCTTTCATTATAGTGAAACTGACAAGAAAGTAATTATTTACAATAATCAAATAAAAAGAACTTTTTAAAGAGGGAACTAAAGAAGACTGCGAAGTTTTATAAACTAATATCTCAGTATGGTATTACTCATTTTGGTTTAACAGCTAGTGCTGTTGATAAGGGAGTGAGTTGTGTTCTCAGGGAACTGGGAGGTACATTGTATTTCTCTACATGATAAAATAATCAGTGGCAATTGTCTAAAATTTTCCTGTAAATGTAGGTTTCCATCAAAAAAATGTCAGACTTCTTGGAACTTAGATGTCATGACAATACACTGATTTTATCCCATTTGTAAGAGTTTGCTTAATTTTCAATATAACTTTCCAATGTTTAAATCAAATACTTTAATAAGCATAAAAGGCAAAATGATGAAAACACAGTTTGTCTCTGTTCTTTATTTTATAAAAAAAAATATTTTCTTAAGATCAAAATATATACTGTCCTTGAAGTGCTTTGATACTTTGCTTTGAGTCATCCTTTCCCAAGATTGTATTTGTAGTTTGTCATTAAAGCAAAGGTGTCTACAAAGGAAATCCACCTCTAATCTTTCGCTTGCTTACCCAGGTGAAGGTTAGAGTACTTGAGTTCCACTCTCCAATATCTCCTCTGCTTTTCTCTCGCCTCTCTATATTGTCTAGCAAATGCTTCTTCCCAGGTATGAAGCCTAAACTTTAATGCCTGCCCATAAGACTCCACTGAAATAAACAATATGAATAATTATAGAAGCAATCCATTAAAGGTAGAGGTATCTGTGTATGCCAATAGTCCATTAGTTTATGAAAATATTATTTCTATGCAAAAATAATAATGTATCTACACACAAAAATGTACAACATTATTTTGAGTTTACTGGAAGCAATGAGATGTGACAGTTTGTTTGTTTTTTGCAGCTTGTACATTACCAGCAGTCAAGGAGCCTTTTTAATAATCAGCCAATGCAGGCCTGATTTCATTTACTGTCTCGATCATCACCAACTATTTCTTACAATAAATAAAAACTCTTAAGAAAATTAAGGAATGGCTCAGCAGTAAAACACTCTTTTTTTTCTCCTGTTTTCTCTTATACTTCACCCCTCACAAGCCTATCACAGTCACACTCATTGCAGAGGCTTCCTGAAAGCAGCTATCACTGTGAGTTTTCTAAATATAGCTTTATACATTAGTCTGGGTTATTGTGCTAACCAATGTGCACACATTATGGAGCCTTTACAGTTTGTTTTATTCTTTAAAAGTGAAGTAAAATTAATTTATCAAATAACATTTACAGTAAATGTTGTGGAAAAAAATTCTCGTCTGTATTTTAGTTGTTGTGGCTTTGACTCATAATAAGAAAGAAAACCCAGATTTTTCTAAGGAAGCATTAATTTAAAAGTATACTTGAAACTGATCAAGAAGAAAGAGAAAAGCTTCACTTCTTCTTTCCTATTGCCTTATGTCCACATAGTGGACATAATATTTACTGATTGTTCCCCATCTACAAACAGCTAAATATGTCCTTACATATTCTTTTTTAAAGCTTCCTTCAGACCTGTAGGCAGTCTGATGGTAAATCAGATACAGCCTAGAATTTTCTTAACTTCTGAGGATGCACTTTTCCATTATACTAGTGATTTGGATGGCTTAATAATGTAAGTAGCCATAAAGGTGGCCTGGTCAGAAGGGAAAAATTACTGAACAAAAGAAAGTGTCTTCTGAAAAACACTGACAGAGAAAATGTCTGCTAGCATGGGAACTCTTAGCCTGGGAACTAGGTCTGGGAATGAAAAGCATCCTTGAAAAAGAAGAATTGATGGCTTTTGGAAGAAGGCATTGCAGGATGACTGCAAAGATGTCATGAGGCTATGCAGGGAGAAAATTAGAAAGTCCAGTTAGAAATGAATCTGGCTCCTGCTCTAAAAGGCAACAAGAATCATAGAATGGTTAGGGCTGGAAGGGACCTCAAAGATCATGGAGTTCCAACCCCCCTGCTATACAAATAAATATATAATATTTATTATTATATTTATATAGGTAGCTGAATGTAGGCTCTGTAGTATTAAAACCACCCACCTTAGATATATATGAAGTTTGCGTATGTGTACATATATGTGTGTGTTTATATTCATGAATAGCCTATGCTTTGTGGGGGAAAAAGAAAAAAAAAAAAGATTAACTGTACTATTTTAATTCAAGGTGTATAATGAAAATACAGCAAACCACTTTCATTCTGTTTTAGCCGCCTTGTCTCTTTTTGCTTCAATGAACTTTTACAGCTTTATGATGGACAGGGTAATGTCTGTTACACCTTCATGATTTAAATTCTTCTGCCCTATACTCAGTGGAATTATAAAAAACACAGTCCTCAATACTTAAACTTTCATTGACTTTATTTGGATGGGCTGCTTCTTTGATGTTTATCTCAGAAGTAAAGTAAGAGGGTAGAAAAGAAATAGAACTGTTTGCCTGATTAGCAGTCTTATGTTGTTCCTCTGAAATGAGAAATGTTTTAAGACAATTACTATTTTCCAATAAAAGGAAACCTGTTGCATAGAGTCTGGCTTATTTATGGTCTAAGAGTTTTATAAATTTAAAAAATTAAAAATGGCAGTCCACAGGATTTTTGTAGATGAAGTTAAAGCTGCTGTGTTATTTGAACGATAAACAAAAAAATTATTTTTATAAAGTACTGCTGTAATGAATTTCAACACAGATGTTTTTTGTATGCATATTGAAATACCCTATTTTGAACTCATAATTCTAGTATACTAACAAGGAAAAAATAAATTTATTAATTCCAATAGCATTTGTGTGATTGCCTATAGCTAGTTAAACTCATTCACTGGCGGAAGGGAAGATATGGAGGTTAAATTATTTTGAAATGGGAATACTTTGAAAGAATTCATTCAAATTTACTTAATACTAATAATTTACTACTGGAACATTCCTATAAGCCAATAGGAAATTGTTCTTTGAAAGCATGATAACATAATAAAATAAGAGGAAGAAACAGCAACATTAATTAAAAATATTTTAGTGGGATTTTTCTTTTTAAAAAAAAAATCTCTTTTGTAGTCTTATCTTTCTGGCACATTATTTTTTTAATTTTTCATGGTCTAATGGTATTCCTTACTATTTTATCTCACCTGTGTGATTTCTAATGTGCTTTTTAGTCATTCTGATATTGAGATGCACAAATTATAGTTTTTGCCTTTTGTGTTCCAAAAGAGCTTTGTAACCATGAAAACTTAGTATGATAATATTAATAATTTTGAATTGTATTACATCTTCTAAACATGTACCTTTCCTGAAGGGATAAAAAGAGTTATTTAGAACTACTGAACTATTAAATGTATAATTATCTATCTTTCTGTCTATCTCTCTAATTTCTATCACAGATCTGCTGCTTCCTGATTTCTTATCAAGCTCTGTATTTCATAATTTGTTCATGAAGTTTTTATGGAGATGAAATAAGTTAATCCTTCTAAAACAATTAGTAAAAAATAGAATCTGTGCAAAAATCAGCTATATATTTATCTTTATATACATATGATTGAATACTGACATTTTATTTAATGCAGGTTATTACCTTTTCTTGGTTTGTGTTGTGTATTTTTTTTAAAACTATGAGTAGTAGAGGATAAGTATCTTTTCCTTTAACATTTCAGTTTTTCTTAAACTTGTAATGTGAAAAACATATGCATATAGATATATGTATGTATGTATATATACACTTTTTAAAATTATTATTAAGTGCTGCAGAAATAGCAGTCAAGTAAAAGTAGAGATGCAATTAGGCTAAGAACAACACAGCCCAAAATAGAAAAGCATATACATACTTATTTCAACTTTGGTTTAAGGCAGACAATAAAAAAAATCCAAATTTTGCATTATAAAACATTCATTACCATCATCAGTAAAAATAACTTCTAAGGCTTTACATGGATTCTCTGAGATTTTTGCTTGACTTCACCATTGAAATTAGGCTAGAAATGTTTTATGTAAATACATCATTAGGGATAACTATGATTATACAGAAAAGATGAAAGCCTATACTGTACTGTACAAATAACAGTAATATCTCTCTGACCACAGAATACACATGATAATAAAGTATGGAAATATGAACTTTGGCTTGAGATGCAGGAGAGGTCAAAGATTAGGTATGTAGACCATTATTGTTTAATTTCTAGTTTCTACCATCACTATCCTACTGTGAAGGCTCTTATTGTTTTTTGATGAAAGAATTTTTGTATAGTAATCCCCTCACTGATTCAGTCTATTTGGATAACTTCTTCCCAGTGACTGGTTTCATTTGTTTAGCACTATTTGTTTAATGTTTAATATTACATAATTTTTCCCACCAAATTTTGCATTATTTTAAGGTCTGTCTTATTCTGAATATCTAATTTTTAGAATATCTTATTTGGAATAATTTTAGGTTTTATCCCATCTAACTTAGGTATCTAAATGTTGGGTAAACTGTTAAGTGAGAACAAGACATCTGAGGCTGCCTTTAGATATGCTTGTGTTCCTTTTCATTTACTGTGAAGGTATCCCAGGAAACTGCTTTAGATATTTATCCCTTGTTCATAAAAAATAGATAATATGAATCAAAGTCTTTGTTTCCATTCTAGGCGTCTTAATTTAGCCCATATTTGCTTCAGAAATCTATGTCTTTACAAGAATCAAAAACCTAAAATATTTCACTGAGCAATTGATCTATAAAACTATTTACAGTTCTGTGAAAGACTGACTCCAATACCACTAAAATATATCTTAGATTTAAGACACACTTAATACTACCAGTTAACTGAAAGACTGAAAAATTCTAAAAAATGTTCTGGTATCACCATTTCTAGAAAATGAATTTATAAAAATTAATTATGGTAATACAGACAGAGGAAATAAACATATTCCATTGTTACTATATTCATATACAGTGTTATCCAGGGATGCAAACTATCCTTCAATACTTATTTACTCTGTCTCACAGTTTTTTGAGTTTCTGTATTCATGTATATCTGGATATGATTTGCTCAGCTTTTGTTTTAACTTTTGTAATCCAACGTGCAGCCGATCTAACAAACTCTTTTGAAATGGCCATGTAAGAGCCGTACTTAAAACTGAAAATTTTCAATACCTTTATTTTCTGTATTTATTTTAAGTTTCTAAACTGAAATTAATGTGTTGAGCAGCAACAGCTTACATTTGTACTATTTTATAATCAATGCATAATGAGGAAAATATGTGGATACATTTTACTATTGATTTCAGTTTATCATTTAGGTTTTGAATTAATCTTTCCCTTTATTTGTCTTCAGTTAATACTCATTTCTACTCTTAACAGAATTTTACCTTCTGCTTCAGTGCCCTGTAAGCTGATTCACAATGTTTTGCAACATTAACTCGAAGTCATTATGTTATTCATCACATAAATTTTCCAGAGTATTACACTAAATATCATGAAGTAAATAAAATCATACAGGCATTTGCTTCATGTTTTCTGTTGAGGTGAAAAAGCTTTTGTTTTTCTGAGATAAGTGTGCACTAAAAAGCATAAAGCTCTTTTTGAGCTTCTAAATAAGCTATTTGTTCATGGAGACACTGTCACAATGCTTGTTTCCATCTCCTAAAGTACACCCATGCCATCTCCTCAATACTTTTATGTTCCTATTCGCTTTCTTCTGTCTTGTAAAGTTCACATGTGGATTAACCTTCATACATATGATACTCTATGTCACATTAAACATGTATGTGAACTATCCACATTAGCCAAAAGATATTCTACTAATAAAAGATATTTAATAGATTAGTTAACAGAGGTAAAATCCAGTGTTTATCAATTAAAATATTTTAAACACAAAATATACTTGCTTTTTTGTTCTGTTGAATGCAAGATAAACTTTTCAGAGAGTTTTCTCTTCATATTCTTTGATCTCTCATATTCTTTGATCTCTCTTCATATTCAAGATCTTTGTGAGAGGACAGCTTCCAAATCTACACAAAATTATGTATGGGAGTGTATTTTGTTTCCTTATCCAAAAAAAGGACATAAGAATATGTGGTGGGTTAAAGTTGGCTAGCTGCCAGATTACCACCCAAATCACCATTCCTTCACTCTCCCTCCTTAACAGGACAGAGGGATAAAATAAGACAGAAATCTTACAAGTGTAGATAGAGACAGGGAGATCACGTACCAATCAGAGTCACAGGAAAACAGACTCAATTTGGAGGAGATTAATAATTTAATTTAATGTCAATTTAAAATAGAGTAGGACTGTAAAAAACAGAGAAAAACTGAAACATCTTCCCCCAATGGCCTTTTTCCCAGGCTCAACTTCACTCCTTCATTTTTGACTCCTGTATCTCCTCCTGCTTCTGAGCAGTACAGGGAGGTAGGGAATAGAGGTCCTGGTCAGTCCATAGCAGCTCCTTCTGCCACTCCTTCCTCCTCACACTTTTCCCCTGCTCCAGTGTGGGGTCCCTTCCATGGGATACAGTCCTTCACAAACTGCCCCAGCATGCGTCCTCTCCACAGAATAAAGTCCTGCAGGAAGGGACTGCTCCAGTGTAGGTCCCCCACAGACCACAGCTCCTGCCAGGAATCTGTTCCTCTGTGTGTGCTCCACAGGTTGCAGCTTCTTTCAGGACATATCCACCTGCTGTGGAATGGGGTCCTACACAGGCTGCTGTGTGGAAAGCTGCTCTGCTGTGGTCCTCCATGGGCCACAGCGGAGTCTCTGATTGGATGCCTGGAGCAACTCCTCCTCTTTCTTCTTTGCTCTTGGTGTCTGCAGGGCTGTTTCTCATGCTTTATTTTCCCTCACTCCTCTCTGGCCTGTGTGGCATTTTGCCCTTTCTTAAATACACTTTCCCAGAGGTGCCATCATCCTGGCAGAGGGGCTTGGCTATGCCCTGATGTGGGTCTGTTGGAGCCAACTGGAACCTGCTGTGTTTGGCATAGGGCAGCCCTGGCCTCTCCTCACAGAGGCCAACCCTGCAGTGCCCGGTTGCCAGTGTCTGGGCACCTGCACCCAATACAGAATATCAGGTAGATTTTGCAAATATGTAAATAAATAATTTTGCACTTATGTTCAGCACAGAGGAAAAGTTTTAGCCTTGAAACACTGGTACGGTCACTGAGTGCTGACCCATATAAACTCTCTCTCCTGTAGTCCTTCAGCCAAGTCTTTCCCTCAAAGAGGAAAATTTCATATTCTAAGAAATACTGTTTTGGATATGTATTTTATTTCTCAAAGACAGTGAGTTTATACATGTATGGTGGGTTTTTTTTCAATCAGTTTTTAGAAGATCCTTCAAGAATTACTATGGGAAACTGAATTCAAAGAATCAAAGAATGGCCATAGGACTTCTTGAATTATATTTTCCTTAGGGTATTTTGAGGTATTTTTTCTGCTTCTTTGTTTGATGGGGCTGTGGTTAGTATTGAGAATATATTTTTTGTGATATTTAATTGCTTCAGCTGTGAAGAAAAATATCATGAAACATTTCTCTTTCAAGTATAAGTCTTGATTTCCAGGACAGCATGATTAGAGTAGAAACAAAACTGTACATTCACTGCAGAGGGAATAAGATAATTATCATCTGCTTCCTCTTCTTCTGAAATAGAATGTCTGGGAAGAATAGTGTGGGTAACCACACGCTGCTAATTTAAGAATGAGGGTCATACTGTGCAAATCATGTAGAATGAGAAACTACAGGACAATATGTGGGATCTCTATAATTTTTATTACTGAAATAGTACCAAGGAGGATAGTGAAAGTTCAAATGCTTAAAGCTACATGCATATTTGAATGCACAGTGAAACAGATTTGAAAATCTGGGGCGAGGGCAAGGGGTGCGGTGGGTGTGAAGTTGTTATTCTAGTAAATATCTTAGAGAACTTCTACCACAATCACAGAGGGAGGTCTGTCCCTCTCTGGGACATCAGTCACTTCCTGATTATTCTTGTTCTTGTCTCAAAGCAGGTGTAACAAATCTCTATGAAATCACATGCAGAGAGGAAACTGATAAAAAGTGTTTTTTTTTCTTTAATTACAGGCCTCAGCTGATACCATGCGGTCTTTCACTCACCCTCCTCCCACCCAGTGAAATGGAGAGAGAAACGCAACAAAGGACTTGTAGGTTGAAATGAAGACAGGGAGGGCTCACTCACCAATTATGGCCACAGGCAAAATAGGCTTGACTTGGGGAAGAAAAAATAATTTAATTCATTATTAATCAAGCAGAGGAGGATAGTGAGACATAACAACCATAAATTAGAAAACCTTCCCCTGCACCTCCCTTCTTCCTGGGCTCAAATTACTTTGCTCCCAGTTTTTCTACCATCTCCCCTGCAGTGGCATAAGAGACAAAGAATGGTGATTGCAGTCAGTTTGTCTCCATCACTCTCTCCAGCATGATGTCCTTTCCACAGGCTAAAAGAGTTCAGGAACAAAGTGTTCCAAAGCAACTTCTCACAGAATCATGGACCTATTCAGGCACAGCTCCCAGCTCCGGCATGGGGAACTCCATGGGCTGCAGAGATGACTCTGCCCTGGCACATCTCTTCCTCCAACTGGCATCGAGCATTTCTGGGGCCTTCTTGCTCATAACAAGCTCTCAACGTAGTCACAACTGCCTTCAGGCAGCTTCTGACATAGGGTTTTCCATGGCCTACATGTGGGTAACTGTTCTGCCATTGAACCTCCGAGGGCTGCAGGGAACTTCATTTACCTCCCCCTACTGTTCACTTTGCTGATCTGAATGTCTGAAGTTCTCTGTCTCTTCCCCCCTTCCTCCTGTCATCAATGTCTTTTTGTTCAGGCCCATGGTGTCCTGAAGGCTCTCTACTTCATTGCCAAACTGGCTCTTCCCTTCATAAATATGGATTAGAAGAGGTATTTCCCTATTGCTTATTGGCCTAGCCTGATCTGGAAGTGGGTTTGCCTAGGAGCCAGGGGAGCTTCTCAAAGCTTCTCACAGGAGCTTTCACTACAGTCCATTCCCCCACTACTAAAAATGATCCCTCACACAGAAACTCAACACAGCAGTCAATGAAAACACGCATGAACAAAAGGACTGAGAATGAAATGGGTGCTAAGAAAGAGTTTAGGGATGCTTCTTACATTATTGCTCTGTAATGTTTGTAACCAGGAGGACAGATGTTATGATTTTCTAGAAACTGGTGGAGCAGTACTAACATTATAATTTCATAGTCATAAAAGCTAGGCAGGAAGGTGCAAGATAAGACACATGTATTTAAGATCAACTGTTGAATGCTGTGATATGTAATTTATAGGAGAGATGTCCAGAATAGTGGATGAATGCTTGCAATTCAAGCCTTTGAAGTAATAACTAAATTATAAATATAGTATTTGGCTAGTTTCGATAGTCTTGATTTGGGAGGAAAGATGTTCAAGGAATATCCACTGATTATTAATAATAATAATGTATATTTGGTAGGATAAAATGTTTCTGAATTGTGATTGTAGAAAAATAGCTTTAAATATTTGTTTCTTAAAGACATTGACTGCTTAGACCTGAGAAATGAAATTACACACTCCTGGAAGCACACACGGTAGCTGTGTGTTTTAATGTGTTAGGCAAAATGGAGTAATCTTGATCAGAGCTTCTCAGGGCAAACCTAATATATTAAACACAGATAGAGGAATAAATAGTAAATCACACTGTGATAGGTAATAGTATACCTTGTCATGGCTACACTTTGTTCTCCTAGAGAATGTGCAAGAGTGTGTTTCTCCACTTAACTCCTCTGTTAAACAAAAAAAGTTTCTGTAGAATGAATTTGCAGATGTGCAGCTTACACTTAAATACATATGTGCAAGTCTTCACTAGAGTATTCTCTTGATAAAAGTTGTTCTCAGTTAAAAAGCTTAGAATATCATTGATAATGCATCTCTAAGGAAATACATATAATAATATAAGTTCTAAATGCAACATTAAAGTTAAGCCAGGCTCTGAGGTATTATTGAGTTTCAATACAGTTGGTAAAGAATTTAAATTTTGTGTAGAAACCATTAAAGCATACTTAATGGTCTGAGCAACATAAAATGATCAAAAATAAGAAGGTTTTCTGTCTTTTGCATCCATTTATCACATTAATGGTCATAAAGCAGTATTTTTCAAATTACAAAGTAGTTTAAAAATTCCTGAAACTCTAAAACCCTTGAAAAAGAGCAGTCATGTTTGTTCCACATTTTTTTAAATGCCTTGTTAAATGGGATCTCTGATTGGGATCCCTGGACATAGTAGGAAAAATACAAGTCAAATCTAAAAAACTAGTTGTTGTGTGGGATAAATCACTCCATTTACATAGTTTAAACAAAATCAGAACTGAAACAATTTATTGATTTAGTAATGGCTCTTTATTAATTGAGAGTCAGTAAACTATGCATGCAGAATCAATATCAGTAGTACAACAGATAAACATGAGAACAAAGATTATTAATAAACACCTGTAAACAATGGGGCTCTGGCTGCCTCCAACACCCATCCTGTGGGAGGAGGCTCTGCCTATGGCAGGTGGAGGTGATGATGCCAGCAGGAGGGCTGTAGGCAGTGCACAACATGGTGGGCTGCATCTCTTCCTTCTCTCCCCAAGGTCTCACCCTAACCATTGAAAATTACATTGCTTTTTTTACAATTGATTTGTCAGGGGTGGTCCATTAGGCACTTTCACACTAATAAAGGTATAAAGATGTTTACACATGAAATACAAGTGTTCAAATGTATCCATTTGCAGTCATGTCAACAACCTTCTACTGATCACTATGTTAGAAAGAAAGAAAAAGCTAATGTTTTAAATGGTATCTGAAACAAAACAAAAAAAAATCATTCCCCCGATTACATTAAAGATGTTTTTGATCTCTTCTCTAACACCTTTTTTTTTTCTTTTGTATGCTTTTATGTAAATGATGTTACATGCAGGTTAAAAAAAAAATCAACAAAATTATTGACTATATTGAAATACAGTGATATTGTTTTGTTTTCTAATGTCAGTCTTAATTTATCTTCTATTAAAACACACATTATTTATGAAAAATATTTTTAGAAGTTATGTCTTAAAATGCAGTTAGAAGCAGCCAGTTTAGCTCAGGTCCGATACAAGGGGAAGCTGATTTTCACAGCCATTGTTTTTAATTCCCAAAAAATAAAAAAAAAAAATGTTTCTGACTGAAGCTATAATGGAGTGACTTCCTTCAAAAAAGCAGATTGACTAAATATATGAGGAACGCCATCATTCACCTCATGTTAAATCAAGAAGGCAGCAACACATTTTCTGTGATGCTTGAACTGGTGGGTATCATTTCACTCATCCCTTTCCTGTCAAAAAGCCCTATAGTTTTTTAGTAGTTTAACTCAGCTGGCAGCCAAACCAGACACAGCCACTTGCAGCCTTTTTTTTTGTGGGGTTTGTTTTGTTTTGTTTTGTTTTTTGCTCAAATAGTACCATTCTGGCATATTATATATTTCATCTTTACACTAAAAATCAATTTCTTGGCTTGGCTACCATGGTAATTTCTTATTCAGGAAAACACTGCAGCGCTACAGAACTGTACTTAAGCAACTCCAGAAGAGAAAATCAAAGCACATATGAAGATAATGCTATGTAATAAGAGGCAGGAATAGGGAAGGAGAATTTTTTTTTTAACGTATTTTTTAAATAACCCTTGATAGTTGTTCTTTCATTTGCTGACTGAGCCTTCCTAACCCTAGCCTTTCTGGAGGAAGCCCACTCTGATGCAGGGAGCATTAGCTCTTCTGAAGTGCGGTGCCAGCTACATACTACTTTCATTTTATTATAATATCTCACCCAGCAGCAGTTAAAGTATTTCTCAAGAGAGGGAAAACACTGCAATGTTTGTAATGAGAAACTGAAGCATGCAGTAATGATTTGACCTACTCAGTGTCCAAGAAACCACACAAGCTTAGCAAGATACTCAGAAATTTGATGAAAAGGCCACAGAAACAGTAGCATCAACCTTCAACAAGAATTTTTGAACTAAATTTCAGATTAATATTTGTTATTAATATTAGCAAATTATTTCCTAAAACATGATATCACACTGCAAGCCTCCAAATAATAACAGCATTCAGAAGTTCATAATTTTTATCTCTTTTCTTTACATTAAGGCGCCAAGTAGTACTGGAGTTTCCCTCATTCTCATTAAAAGAAAAAAAAGTCTTCTGATGGCAGGATGAAACAAAAGTTTTGAGATTTTTTATTTGCATTGTGATTTGGTTTTGTTGTTGGTTTTTTATTTGTCTTGCATTTTTAAGCTTTTACTTTTTGGGGGTTTTGTTTGTTTGTTTGTTTGCTTGCTTGTTTATTTGCTTTTATCTATTCCTTTCTTCATTACCGCTGTTCTGTGTATTTCTTACCTTCCTGTACTGACTTCTAGTGTGCTTTGAGCTAGTTAGTGTTAATTGGTATGAATGTACTCTACATGGTATCCTTTCTAACAGAGTTTTAATGCTTCCCCAAAGTACCACAGCTTTTTCAGGTAATTAGATTGTTCCAGTGAACAAACATTGCTTCTGTTTTCTCTAAAGGACAACAACTTTATATGTTCTTTCTCACAGTAGTTTGAACAGTATTTTTGATGTGATGATAGCGAACCAGATGATTCCTGCATCCTAGAATAAAGAGATCTGCTGTTTTATACACCTGTAGAAAGTAGTCTTCTTTTTTGCCTAGGAAGTCAAAAGAACTTTCTAGTAGTAATTCAATGCAGTAACTGCAGATGCAGTTATCTTGTGCTTTCCTATTTGCAATATTCACCTCCTCTAATCTCTCATTTTATACCCAGGAGTTATATATGTGCATATATAATATCTACTAAGAAGTCGCCTTTGTTATCCAATTTTGAGGCATGACACTTAAAATAAACATGTAAATATTATTAATAACTTCATTTCTGCAGGAATATTATTATTGAGGAAAAGGAACAGAGCGCCTTCACCTTCTACCTCCTTTTTTGCATCCTTTTCTTTCAGATATCTTGGTCATTTGTGTGTTTCCAGGGAAGACATTTCATTTTCTTCCACAGTGATATGACATTAAAAGGTTTCACTGGAAAATGAGGAAAAAAAGTAGGAGTCCTTTTTCTGCGCCTCTGTACCCACTTTTTTGTGTTTTCATGAAAATATGGATGGAGAGAAGGCCGCCATCCATAGATCATACTGTGAGAAACAGAAATAGAAAGACCTAGTTTATATGAAGAAGTGCATAGTGCTAAGAAGATGAAGGGCAGGGGACAGAGGCTCTGGAATCAAAAGTCTGAGGCAGGACATATTGAAAGTCAGCATGGGGCTTTCCTTTTTTTTGTTCCTTTTGGAAATAAGGAAATAGGCCTAGCCTAAGAGTTCTTAGAACTCTTTTAAGCTTCAGTGAATACTAATTGAAACAAAGATATCTGGAACAAAACATTTCTGGATCAATATATGAACATTTTCATTGAAAAATATGGAATAATACTAACTTGAAAGTAGGGTAGCAGAATATGTAGCTATGTCTACTCAGAGCAGGAAATTCTCTTGCACTCACAATAGTCTTTCTTTAACATTCTTGTCTCACAAATTGGAGATGGGGATTATCCTTGCTTGTTATGTATACATAAAACAATTGTCAAATCCTCTTCCTTACAAAACCAAAGCCCACCCACCTTCATATGAAGCTATTCAAAGAAATGAAGAAACAGATGAGAATTCAAATTTCTCTGATTCCAAAATAAGTGAAACACAATACTGTATATTTAGAGATATTGTTTGTAGTTTGCTGCTAATTTATTCCTAAATTGCACTCTGATATTTTTTGAATATTAAATTTTACCTGCTGTTGTCTGTAAGAATGTATTTCACAGGGTTTTCTTCAAATTTATACTAGCAAAACTTATACATTAAAATTTCCCTCTCTTTTAAAGTTCAATTTTACATCTCCAACAGGAGATGTTAAGTAACAGCAGATTAAAATTAAAATATCTTGAGAAATCCATGTATTCAAACTGTTGTAACAAAATACTAAGGATTTTATCTGTAAACCACTGACTTAAATCTAAGATTGTACAAGAGTTTAGTTAGAGTGAATGATACTTTCTAACTTTGGTCTAGGTGTTGAGACAATCCTAACTGAGAAACTCAAGGAAGAAATAAACTATACACATAGGCAGGTAAATTAGGACACTGCATGTTTTTCACACATAAAATAAAAGGTATTATCTGTGAATCATGGTATCATGCTTACTCTAATGGACTCATTAAGCTAAAAGGCCATATTTTCATTTAATGCCCTGATTAAAATAAAAATAAAAAATGTTCCATGTTGTAAGCTATTTCAGTTTGTCCATAGTAGAGGATAAGATATAAGAGTTCAAGATAAAGTTAATAACAAATAATATTGTCTTAACTCTAAGAAGCTAAATAAGGATAACTTGATCTCATTGGTGACTGACTTAGGAACAGAAGCTGCAATTATCTTTACTGATTAATGTTTGTGAAAGAGAATGCAGTTGCAACAGGAACTTCTCATTGCCAAAAAGGGAATCTGGCAGGGTGTGAAGTATCATGCAAGTCAAAGACAAAAATATCACAGCCACTTTTAATCAGGTCCAGGAACAGAGGCTAAACCCCCAAATGCAAGGAAATTAACATACAATACGTTGGTGACTCTTTCTTTCTATTTGCAATTTATTAGATTTTCATGAAAGAAAATGGTTCTGAAGTCAAAATTAGAGTTTGAACAGCAGTGCCTTTCTAATTTCCATTTTTAAAAACAAAACTGGCCTCCTCTTACTGTTGTTCGAGGAAGAGGAGTTCTGGTTTAGTACTTTCTTTACAGAAGCATATTTTTTTTGTTCATTTTATTTTCTTAAATAACACTATTCTCAGTACAAGATGTTCTATATTCTTCCTGTCAACATAAAACTTTATTAATTATTTATTAGAAATACCTCTAGAATTGTTTACAAATACTTTCCACTTATGATGCTATGGAAAACTTAATTATTTAAGCTTTCAGTTCTGTGTTGTGTACTATGGGCATTAACTTCACTTTCGAAGATGATATTTGTCGAGGTGGAATAATTTCTCAGGAAATTGGATAGCTATAAGCAGAGACAATTTCTTTCACTCCCATTGCCTTTTCTGTGTGCAGTGCTACTCCAAAAAAATGATAAATATTTATTAAGAATAAAGTCTATTGAGATCAATAAAGCAAGACTGAGGAGAACTAGGTTATTTTTTAACTTAAATGTAGGTATTTGAAAATGTAGACCTTCCTGAAAGCAGCAATGTAATGTACTCCGGGATTAGAATTGTGCTGTGATTTGGGGTTCACACTTGGAATTATGCTCCAGGCACTTGCATCAATTGTAATTGTCCAACCCTCAGCATCAAGAATGGGAGAGGGAAGTGAAACCATCTGTTGAATGATGTCTGAATGAAACATAATTTTCTGATTTTACGTATACAGTTCTACAAAATTTTTCTGACTTATGTAAAATGCTTTACTTATGTTTTTGTTTTTTTTATTTTCTTCCAAGAGGTACTCTAGATGTAATTAATGAAATTCAGCTCTTTGGCAGAAAAAAGTATAAGAAGTTATGGACCCTGTTCTTGTTAAAATATGACAAAAGTATTGTTGCATTTTTTCAACCAAATGTAGGCATATGTAAGTTATCTAGAATTTTATACCTGAAAAATAAAGAAAAAAGACTTATATTTTTATCATCCTTCTTTGAGCTTACCTTGAATTATGGAATTAAATTCTGATACACTTGCATTATCTCTCAGTTTTGTTTCTGCTGAAAAAAATGGAAGTGCCATTTTATCTATGTGTCCTGGTTTTGCTAGGGTAGAGTAAATTTTCTTCTCAGTAGTTAGAAGAGCCGTGTTTTGGTTTCAGTTCAGACTTGTTATGAGAATATCATTGATAAAAATACTAATGTTATTAGTTACTGCTGGAGCTCAAGGCTGTCGTGTTTGGCTGTTCACAGCTGCATTGGGACTGGGAGGGAGAAGCATAGTGAATAACAAAGCCCAAAACTGGCATTTGGATGTACCAATAAAATATTTCGTATCATGTCACGTCACAGTTAATATATTACCTGGGGCTGACCGGAAAGGGTGGGGGGGGGGGGGTTTGCACAGGTTTTGTCTCGGGC
>NW_010325248.1:0-14360 GCF_000700745.2 Antrostomus carolinensis | reverse complement strand
AGCCAAGGGCTAGCCCAGTCAAACTATCACATAAGCCTGTATCAATAAGCAAGAATTAGGTTAAATCTGGGGTTTGTACAAGACTGTAAATGGAATTAGAGAAAGACTTCTTAAACTGTTATCTCCATAATTCTTGAACTGACACTGAAAAAACATACCATGGAAAAGAAAGTTAACTGGTTAAGTTGTTATCGTTATGGGGGTTTTTGGTGGGATCTAATAAGCAGAGTCTTCTCTGATACAAACCTACAACAGCAATTTTGAACATCCCTCTTGATCTCAGTTTATGCTGTGGTCTACTTAAAATTTTCAGGATAATCTGACATTTGGACAAACAAGAAGTCATACAGCATATTTATTATCATTTTGTGCTTTCTGCCTACTTTCTGGTTTTGTATGACAGTATGAAGCAGGTGTCTTCGTATACAGTGACTTTAATTTCACTTGTCAGTCATTTTGTGAGCAGTAGTCAGTTTTTTAGTCTCATATCCCCTAAATATGTCAGTAGTATGAAACTCAATGAACTGTGAGTAGCAAACCCACTACATTGTTTTTCAATATGCTGTCTGAAAAGAGATTGTGAAGAAAAGTGAATATTAAAACTAAAATTAGAAAAGGAAAGATTAGTTTGCATTTAAAATCTGCCATTCTGAGGTAATCTCATCAATGTAAAATATGGGGCTTGGCTGCTCTCAATTTGTGATCAACTCTGTGTCTTAGATCACTTGTACTTTAATGTTGGGGATCAGCTATTTAAAATACCAGGATAAACAAACAGACTTAGTCTTGGTAAAAGAACAAGAGAATGTTAAGAAGGTAAAATAAATAAATAAACCAATCAGAAAAAAAGAAAGCATTGTGTCCTCAACTCAAGAAAATAAAAAAAAAATAATTATAATTTAAAAATTGATCTTTGGATTTCCATGAGGGCTTGCTCAATGCCTGTTTTCCTTATACCCTTCCATGCTGTTTCATTTATACCAGTTTCATTAATACTGTACCTCTTATAACATTTTCACTGTTTTTATTTCAACTCACTATCCCATGTGGCATCCTACCAGATAATATACCTTTGCCTACTGCTCCTTATACAAGCAGTCATGTCTTCCCAGCTCCTCTTCTTTGTTGCTGGTTCTAGTCTTTCAGTAACAACTGAAATTTCTAGGACTTCACTAAAGTAGAAATATAATCTTGAAAGGATTTAAAAATCAGATCATTTATTTTCCAGAATAAAATAAACCAAATTAAATTATAACAAAAACTTGATAAACAAGTAGTTAACAAGACAGATAATAAAATGCTTCAGGTTCCTTGTCATATTTAAAATCTAACCTGCATCTACCTTGCAATTTAAACCCATTTGTCATCATTTAATCAGTAAGGACATTCTTCAAAGAGTTAACAGCTAACTCATAGTCTAAAGGTAAAGCAAACCAGACCTTAATTATTTCAGCTTTTTCTCTTAGGTCGATCACAATTTGAAACCTTGTGATTAACCTTGTTGCTTTCTTCTGGGCTTTCTCACACTGACTTACACATTTTTTGAAGTACCTTGGCCAAGTCTGAGCAGAGTAATTAAGGTGGTGCTTGCCTAATTTTGGGAAGAGTTGGATATATTGGTATTAAAACATGCATGTAACCTGGCTGAGATGGAGTTAATTTTCCCCATAGCAGTCCTCGGAGTGCTGTGCTTTGTATTAGTAGCTAGAAGGGTGTTGATAACACACCAGTGTTTTGGTTACTGCTGAGCAGTGCTAGCACAGCACCAAGGCTGTCTCTCCAACATTGCTCCCCCCAGTAGGCTGGGGAAGGTCTTGGGAGAGGACACAGCCAAGACAGCTGACCCAAACTGACCAAAGGGATAGTCCATACCATATGACATCTGCTCAGAAATAAAAGCAAGGAGAATGGAGGGTGATGGGGGGCATTTGTTATTTCCATTTGTCCTCCAGGAACTGCAGTGCGTATTGAAAACCGTGCTTCCCAGGAAGTGGTCGAACATCGGCTGCTGATGAGAAATAGAGAATAAATATTTTATTCTTTTGCTTCTGTGTGTGAAGCTTTGTTTTTCTTCTATTAAACTGCATTTTGTCTCAACCCACGAGTTTGGTTTGTTTGTGGGTTTTTTTTTTTCCATCTTATTTTCTTCCCTCCCGATCCTGCTGAGGAGGGGGGTGACAGAGTGGCTTGGTGGGCACCTGGCCTTCAGGCAAGGTCAACCCACCACATGCCTCAAAACAGTAATAGCAACTGGCTGACTGGAACCAGCACTAACATATAGGTTCTATATAGGAAGGGTGTAGAGAGGTGGAAGTCTATCTCTTCTCCCAGGTAACAAGCAATAGAATGGGTGGAAATAGCCTCAAGTATCACCAGGGGAGGTTTAGAGTGGGTATTAGGAAAAATGTCTTAACTGAAAGGGTAGTCAAGCATTGTAAAAGGCTGCCCAGGGAGCTGGTGGAGACACATTCCCTGGTGGTATTTAAAAGACTGGTAAATGAGGTGCTTAAGGACATGGTTTTCAGGTGGATTTGGTAGTGTTAGATTTATGGTTGGTTATGTTTTATGATATGGATATTAAAGGTCTTTTTCAACTACTACGATTCCATGATTCTATGATTCTAGATGATTTGTAATTAGATTACCTCCAGCTTCTTAATACTGACCTCAAAAGTATCTAATAGAAATAGTGATAAATAATATATTTTCTGCAAATGGCAAACCATTATCATAAAATCTATTTTAAAGCTCTCTATCAACTGCATTTAATTATTATGAAAGTGAATTAAGTTGACCTCATATAAATCTACAGTGAGGTATTCCTTTTAAGAGGAAAACTCACAAATTAACTCCTACTTGTCTTTGCAAGACTATGGGTGAACAGAATCTCTTCAGTTGTCCCACTTACTGTGTTTTTAAAAAAGGACAGAACGAAATCATAATGTCACCTCAGAATCTTATTGGATCTCAGAAAAAGTGGAAGAACAAGAAATTATCTTTGTAACCACGTATACTAAGAGACTGACTTTTATCAGGGTTGATTTTAAATATATGTTTGTCTCATATGAATAGTTATGCTAAACTCAAATTCAGGAAGCCTAATATATTTAGAATACTGAAATATTATGAAAATTTTCATAATGAGTCTTGAAAACTTCTCTATATCATACATAAACCCAGAAATACACTAAGACAGAAATTTCCATTCCTGTATACAACTGGTTGTATGTTTCATCTTGAGACTCATCAGAGTTTACTCTCATGCCTCATAATTTCAAAATTATTTGTAAAAGCATTGTGCTCTTTTTTGAAACTGCTTAGAAATTAAAACAGAATATCTGTGATCTTTTGTATTTTGCAGGTTTTGAAATCTTTTATTGAGATCTTTTCTTGAAATATTCTTTTGCAACAGGAGAAAGCAATGATTCACTTTTTACCTTTCTGATTCTAGGATCAGAGATTCTGTCACTTCCATTAAACTGTTTTATTTTTCCAGTGATGCTACATTTTCTGAGCCATCTTTTATGGTGGTAGACTCCGTCATTAACATTTTAAATATCTCTTTCAAAATAGTGCTACAAGTTGTTTCCCCAAGCCAGCAGCTACACCTAGGAAGTTGATACACTATGCTAAACTAGAATGAAGGATGTGTATGTTAAAGTGTTATTGGACCTATATCTGCAGTCTGTCATGCCCTGTAGTTCCCAATGTCAGGTATAGCTGGTCAGGAGGTCGCGGTGAATCATTTATTTGGATGTGCTGTGTAAGGAGTAGCAGAGTAAAGGAAGCATATGTATCAGAAGAGCTGTCTCAATGCAATGAAGTATATAGGGAGTGAGCCAAAAGTAGGATATGGACTCCATTCTTGAGAAGAATTAGCTATGGTGGAGCTCAGTCATCATGCCATTTATTTAAAGGATAGAATGAGATCAGTTCTACCAGTATCCTTCACTTAGCTCTGATAATCAAGATACTGCAAGATTTATAAAAAAAGAGATGTGTTAATTTAAAGAAAAGCCACAAGCATTTAAATCCTCGTTAAGTAACTTCTTATTTAGTTGTGAAATTGTTGCTTGGAGCTTATTCATTCATGCAAGTAACTTTTTCTTCTTTTTTCATACTGAAGCATTTTTTTTTTTTTTTTTTTTTTTTTTTAAAGAATACAAATGTCAAAAGAGACAAATGGCTTATGCTAGGTCTGTCTGCAAGGGGAGGAAGAAGATAACCCTGAAAAATATGAAGAAAGATTGGGAGGGCTTTGGTAAAAGGTTGAACTAATATTCTTTTCTTTAGAATGCTTTGGAAGAGCAAAATAATAGAAAATGGGAAAAAGAAAAGAACAAGAGACTGTTTAGCCACTTTTTTCAATCCTTTGACCACAAAGAGCATGCCTACTAAAATGTCATGTGCTATCAAAGGAAGATAAAATAAATTCATAAAATGGAGTCCAGTGAAGGTTGCATAGAAATTATAACAGTCTAAAGAATTTTCAGAGGTACAACTCTTGGAAGATAGGCACTTTCTCAAGAAGAATATCACCTATCACCTCCATTTCTTGTATACCTTATATCTTCTTTATGTATCTCTTTGTAGATATAGCTTGAGAGGATTCTGGCTTAGGTGGATTTTTAGGTCAGTCCACATACAACTACTTTTATGCTTTCTAGCTAAATTAGGCTTTTTCCTAACAAAACACCTTCTGAGTCAAGTTAGATTAAAGATGACTAGAAGTTTGTTTCCTCACGCTTTATTTCCACATGAACTTTTATCTAGTACTTTCAACAGTACTTTGTTAGCTAAAAATTGTTCTTAGCTTCCTAACTCAGACTTTTGAATTGTCTGATTCATAAAATCTCATTCACTCTTGGCAGTTCTCCTACTAACTATTTCTAGAACAGAATGTGTAAACATACGTAATCAGAGCTGAATGGAGTATTTTCAGTGTACAGAGTATACTGAAAACAATGCAGTTCAGAATGAGCAAAATTTTACAAGTATCAAACTATAATACATTGAAAGACTGAGAAAAGACAAAAGAGGAGACAAATGAAAACAATCATTAGGGTCTCACTTTAAAATGTGTCTTTTTAAATGAACTTCAATTTTGGATTTCTGTTTTATTTTGTTTTGTTTTTTCTTTTTAGATTTCTTGCCATGGCACAATATGTACAAAAAGAAATCAAACACCTGACATTGTGAATTATGAGGAAAAACAAACTGACTTGTTCAGAGTTAACAGTAGACTAATCCTTTATTTTACAGATGCTTTGTTTTTTCTTATGTGAAACATTTCTACTTACATGGAACAGTAGCTCTGAATATACCTAACTTAACATAGCTGTGTCCTGCCCTGCTTTCAGCACTCAAAGGAAGTTATCAGGAGATGTTCTGAGTGCAACTGAAGAAAATTATTTCTGTAAAGCAATTTTAAATCCTAATTGGATTTAGAAAACATGAAATAAAATCCATATATAATACATGCATATTATTTAAGGTATCTTTAGCTATTTGTTGCTATATACTGCAAACTACCTTTTGTGGGCAAAATTCCAGCTCTGAGATCCTTGTTTGCAATGAATATAAGGGTCTTTCCTCCCATTATGATTTAAAAGCAAACAAAACCCACTAAAAAACCCCCAACCCACAGGCTAAAAACATTTCATACTGAGCCAAATAGGTCATTGGATGGTGCAGTTTGAGTGAGTAATGGCAGAAATCACATTGTAAATTATAGATATTCTTGCAGTCAAGAAGGAATTAATTTAAAGAACTGTCACATTTACAATTGTCACTAAAGTAACTTAAGTAGATAGCACAAAATATTTGTGGTGGATATTTTTTTAAACAAAGCTTTTCATAAATACCCTCTTCAGCAGTAAAGTGCTGGTGAAGTTCAAAATAGTTTGTGTGTACTGTGCTGTTTGCTGTACCTATGAATCTATCCAAGATACACAGGCCATTTTGTTACAAACCTCATTTCTATCCTTGAGGATTTCCTCCATTCCAGCAGAAACACCCCAGTGTTTTAGTGACACAATTTTTTCTGAGATAATCTCAGAATGCCTTATGGTAGTGAAGACAGTTGTCACGGAGAAAAACTGCTAGTTCATATAGTTTAAACCAAATTGGATGTAAAATGGTTTATTGGTTTGCTAATGACATGCAATTAACTTGCAAACATCCATGATCAATATCAGTAACCTAATGGATAAACCACAAGACCAGATATTATAAAAGGTTAATAAATGCCTACAAATTTCTAAACACTCTTTTATAACTAATTCCCTGAAGGTCTAATGCCGTACATAGTTATGTGCACTTCTCTTCCGCAGAGAAAGGCCATGTGGGTCACAGATACACACCCTTTCATTAGGCAGTTCTGCGTCCCCCTGCCTGAAGACCCTCCTGCAGGATGTGTGGTGCTGTGGCTCTACCTGTACCCATCACATTCCTTGTAAACCCCCAACATGTCTGCTGGTGAGAAAGCCCCTGTAAGATCACATCCATAACCCTGATGCAGGTGTCCCCATGCCACATCTGCATGAGTGGGGTGCAGGCTGCCCTCAGCACCCATCTCACAGGAGGAGCTTCTGCCTGCTCCAGGCAGAGGAGGTGATGCTGGTGGGGTGGCTGCTGGCAGTGGCCAACCTGGTGTGCTGCAACTTTTCCTTCCCTACCCAAGGTCTCCTTTCCTGTTACAAATTATCATGTTTCTTCTGCACTTCTTTTCAAGATGATGTTTTCAGTCTCTGTAATTACCTGAAATACTCTCATTAATCTGGCTGTTGGTCATTTTCCTCTTAAAAATTACAATTTTTTCACAAATACTCTCCCAAACTGTTTTATCCATTGTACATTATTTCTACTCACATTCCTATCTTTACCGATGCTGTTGCGCGGGCTATTTGTCAAAGCTGGGCCATATAAGCACCCCCATAACAGCCTCCTTCAGTGGGACTGCTGCTTTGCTCCCTTTCTGTCCTGTTTCCTCAATATCCACCTTGGAGTGTCCTTTCTAGATGGTATGCCAGTAACCACATCAGGTCTGTGGCTAATATTCTGTGTGTGGCTAAAAATACTGTCTTGGGCAGTTTGTCAGAATCTTTTGGTTAAAGTCTTGTAATTACTTCACTATTTCTACTCTCATCTGACTTCTTGCACCTTTCTCATTTAATACCTCCCAATTACATGTAGGATTTCGACATCGTTATGTATATTCTTTTCTTTAAAATATTTTATTTTCTGATTTTAAAAAAATTACTTCCTCAACTTTTTTGTTAGCCTTGGCTTCTATACTGTGTTACGAACTTTGTAGTTGTACTATGGGTTTTTGGCTCGCCAACCTATTATTACAGTTGGTGATATAAATCTGTCTTCTACTAGTATATTGCATTCAGGTTTTCAGTACCTAGCAAGCTTACTTTTTCTTAGGGCCAAAATCTGGCTTGTTCTGAGAATTAGACCTGTTGGGACTGAGGAATAAAGACTGGATATAGGAAACACAAAAATTATTTCCTTCCTCTTTTTTCCCAATATCTTACTGAGCATTTTACTTTCTCACTACCATCTGCTCTTGCAGGTTTGGACTACCAGATTTTTAAGTAATTCAGCCAAAATAACTGCTTCTTTGAGGAATTTTCTTGGCTTTCTTAAAGCAAGTTTTTCTATATCCTTTCTACATATGATAAAGGTGAATATTTTCTTGTATTTCACATTTTTTGTTTTTATTATTTCATGTGGCTTTGTAATATAGGGCAAATTTTCAAAACTTTTGTCCTGGTTTTGGAGAATCTAAAAGTCCAAACCTCTGGGAAGATTTGACACTTTCATAGAGAAGCTACTTTCTGCAATCTGAAACAATACTGTAATTTAATATATAGAACAATGAGAGGTCTTCCAATCTACAGTAAGGAAAAAAAAAAAAACACAACCAAAAAAACATTGGTTTTCCTTGGTGTTTTGTTGACACATTCATTCAAAAGGTGAAGTGTTTTCTGCATAGGTGCTTTCTTAGCAGCATGAATATTTCCTATTGAATTAGATGATTAAGTTTCTGGTGTGATTCCCAGATAAAAATTGCAATTTGTTAATGTATATTCCCCATTGGTCTTTATTACTGTTTATTCATCTTTAGCAGTCCCATCTTTTTGCATTACTTTATTTTTGCAGCTTTAAAAGATCTTTGGAAAACCCATGTGAGCATCTGCTGCATCTCAAGTTTTTACTTCAAACTATGCACGAACTCTAGGAAAAATTTCATCTAGTCAGATACACTGCATGAATCTAGGTCAGGCTAAGGTTGAGTGCTGAGATTAATGTTTATTTCTTTGTCTACCTTTTGTGCCACAAATGATTCCCTATTAGTTTTATTCAATAAATACTTTTTTTAACAATTGAAGAACAATTTTCAATAACCTGTATGTGCATTTCACATATGTTCTAGATCAGTTCATCTTTCTTTGCTTAGATGGTTTCACTTGCAGAAAGTTGCTTCTTCATCTTTTTAATTAGGTCCTATTCTCAGTCAGATTTTGCTTGAACAAAATTAAAATTATTTTTATTGGAATATAGTTTTCAGATAAAATATGCTTTTATTCTCCATGTTCTATGGATGACCTTGTACAAAAATAATATTTAATCTGAAAAGTTTTTGGTTTTCTATCCAATGAGTTAGAAATGAGATTGTTTTATGTTGATATGGCAGACAGATAAAATCCTGCTTTAGTGTTACACCTTGGGGATGCAGACTTTCATTTTTCCCCCTTTGGATAGGGGAATTAGAATCTTAGTGTGTAACTATGTTAATGATCACATTTCTACCTTCATAAAATGTGGACTGCATGTATGATTAATTGGTAGAACTTGATCAACGCTAAAGTTTATACTAGCCAGGTAGTTCTGGAACTATAGAAGACTGTAAAGCTGGACTATGAAAAATACTGTGATACAAACCGATTTTAGAGCCCAAAAGATTTTATCTTTCTAATTATTGGTCTGGTGTAGCACACAACACGAGGCCATGTTCAGATTTGGTTTAAGCAGCAGTTCCTATTAAGAAGCTGATGTTAACATTCTGGTTCTGAGCAGGGCTGGAACTAGGATTCAATCCAATGAGAGCTGATACGTGCAGATTAAGGGCTGGAATAAAAAAGAGATGCTATCTCTTTTTTAGAGATAACCTCTAAAGCCTCCAAAACAGGCTATGCTTGGAGTTAGTTTACAAGGATCATCTAGCTATGCTTATATTTTAGATATGAAGAAGTTCCTAAGATACACTTGAATTGGGATAAGGTTTGGCTTTGATAAAGGAAAGTGCCCTACATAAATTCTTCTTGCAAGTGCTATTCCCATCAGTTCTGGAGTCTGCTGGAATAGCTACCTACTCTAGTCATCTCTGACTCTTCTGACCTTTCTTCTGTCTCCTCTGACCATATCATGGGGTAGCTATATTTTGGGTGTGCGAAGTTATCATTCTTAGTAGATAGGCTGGCCGACTGTTGTTCCTGTTATGATGGTGTGACTTGTAAATATGCTCCTTCTTTCAGTTTTGCACCCTCATGGGTCATTTAGTATACACAACCTCATTACACTTTTACATTAAGAGTTGTCATACCAAATTGAGAATAAACCCAGGGAAAAATACTTTCTCTCTAAACTTATCATAACCAATAGAAGTAAAATGCAGCTAAGTATAAGCAGTACTGTTATTGGAGAGTACACTGACCATTTTAATAATGCTGCTTCCAGTACCTGTTAATACACTTTTTTTCAATATAAATGGATAATCTGTGGAATAGTAAACAATGTTCAGAAAAGAACTATACTTTTTTTTTCTTTTTTTTTTTTTTTATGTTTCTGCAACACAAGTTCCATTCTTGCCTCAATAAACAATTTTGAGTAATAAGGAGCCCATGTGGGATAGTGCAGATTTTATATTTGCTTGCCAAAACACAACAGTGAATTTTGCTTTCTCAGTACCAAATTAATAAGCAAAATAAATAAAAGAAAAATGAAATTGTTCAAAAACATTTACTCAGCAATTATTAATGTTAATGTCCTGAGTGACAGAGATCTTGTGAATAGTTCATTACATTATTAGCATATCAGAGCAACATTTTTCCCTGAAAGATACCTGGCCAAATATCTTAGACCTTTAATTTGAACTTGTCTATGTACACTAGTACCTTATTCATTTGTGTTTGATCAGTAGAGTTAATGCAAAGAAAGAAACAGCTTATTTCAAAATTTTAATTATGTACTTTCTTACTGTATGAGCAGAATGGGGAAAAGAAGTCTGTATCATCCAAATACAGCTGTTCCTTAAATCTTCTTCTTTTATTTGTCAGATATTGAGCTTGTATTATAACACGTTATGAGATAATGGAAGGGTTTTTTTTTTTTTTTGTCAGAAGCAATTTCATGGTTTGATATACTTTTTTTTTAACCAAAAATGCATGAAAATCATGTTGATGGAATAATTTCCAAGATGTCCCAAAATGACAGTGAATGAAGCTATTAATATAAGAAAAGAATATCCTGAGACTTCAGAATAGGAAGCATTCTTTCATGGTGATGCCTGATAGTCTTGTATTTAACAATCAGTCAAGCTTTCTGCTACGAACACACTGATTATTTCTGTATTTATATTTAACATCTCAGGCTATGTAAGGTAAGTTCCACTGGCTTATGCATGGAATATAGCAATGGCTGTCAGCACAGATAAAAATTTTGTTAATCAAAGTCAAAATGTATTCAGGTTTGTTTTTCGATTTAGAAGCTACAGTGATGACAAAAAATATAGGTCAAATAGTTGGTGTTTTCTGACTTCTCTTACTTGCATAAAAAAAAATCTAATCATAATTTCAGGACTATATCTCTGTTGACAAAAATACTAAACAGCTTTTAAGTCCTAGAAGCTGTTATTTGTTTGAAAAATAATCATTCATATAAGATATGTCTTTTAAAAAGTACTTTCTTTGACACTTACTGCCAGATTCCTGCTTCACATAAAATCAGTTGTGGTATATAGTTAGACAGATTCAATAAAAAGAGAGTGAGTGAGGGCCTCCAGTGACCAGAATGTATCAGAGTACGGCATTTGCACTGGAAAGGTAAAAAAAAAAAACAATCACAGAGAAGATAACGATGATGTTGAATAAATTAAACTGCTGAGAACTACTTGTGAATTGGAAAAAGAAATCATCATTCTGCCATTAATAAAAGGCCAAGGTCAGGGACAAGAAAGAAAGATAAACCACAGAGGTAGAGTCACACTTTTGCTTTGTCAAACAGGCTGTCCTGAAATAAGTTTTTCTCTCAAGTTTGCTGCTGGAATGCTTCACTTCCATTTTGTACAAAAATATGGAAGAGAGTGTTTGGAAGCCAGGCTTCCACTTGTCAAGGGAACACAGACACCCATGAGATAATGGCCATCTCTAAGTTTTTGTGGTAAGTTTCAAAACGTCATTTTTCTAATGAAGAAAAGAGAATATTCGATGTTAAAAACATCTGAAGGAGTAAGCCTTTTCCTGATCATTTGAAGTTCCGTGGGCTGAAGACAGCTAAAAAGCTTTAGAGAATGGTAGGACATGAAAATATAGGAAATGCGGGAGTTGGTAATGGGAATCACCTTGCAGACAAGCATTTTCTGTGCATGTTTAAGCATTTAAGTATGAGGATTAGAAGGAGGTGTAATGCTTGCAGCCCTGGTTATTCTTTGCTGAAAATGGGGCAATAGGAAAATCATATTTTACCTAATTTTTTTTAATGGAAAAGGTCTAGGATAAAATATTTTTAAAAACAGTAACAACAAACAAGTGTCCAAAACACAGCTAGAAGTAATTGTTAGCTGGTGACATGCTGATCAGACTAAATGATTTACCATTCCATATTCAGAAAAAAATGTATATGAAAGAGGAACAAACCTTTAATCATCAAAATGATACTTTTATCATAAAGTTTGTTATGGAAAGTTCAGATTTTTTCATTTAATTGTTATTTACATTAGTACTATAAAGATTAAGTATGGAAGATTGAGCTATTTTGAATCCTCTACAAACAGGTATCAGAATCAACTTTAGAAAAATCAAAACATGGTCTTGAGAAATAAAGTTCAAGCCATGAGTAGTGACTGGAAAATTCTATTTCAACTTTTTTTGAATTTATGATTTTTTTTTTTTATTCCAAAGAATGAAAATGAAAAGTAAAAAAAAATTCGTTTTGTTTTTTAAGCTGAAAGCCTATTTTTAACCGAAAAGAAAGAAAAGAAAGAAAAAATATATATAACAAAAATACTATACATTTAATGGGAATGCAAATTTGCATTTTAGTTGTTAACTAAGCTTTCATTTCCTCATGAATACATATTCTATTAACGTTTTTCAATCATCCCTCATTAATATTATGCATTCTAAATACTCTCATCGAAAACAGTGAATACATGTTACATAACATGTATAAATCTCTGGAGAGTCAAGGCTAAAGTACAAAGCAATAAAATTATTTTTGTACCTGAAAGAGGGTGAAATGAAAGCAATGCTGAATAATATATAAATAAGCTTTTTTGACTATTTCAATTTGTTTATGCTCTAAGTTGCAGCTAAGAATTCAAGACGCAAATAGGATCTCATATCTTTTTTTTTATTATTATGACTTTATACTTTATGTAAATCTTCCTTTCTTCAGACAAAGAATCTTTTCATCAGGCCATCTCACTTGTTCTTTTCCACCAAACAAAAAGCACACAGGATATTAAAGTACTTTAGTTGTAAATGAAGTTTGTAACACTGCAAATATTTCTGTTGTCATTAGATAACTTTAACTTATAAGGATGGTATAATTTTCTGATATATCTCTGGATTTTTGAAAAGTTATTTACACTTAATAGCTTGTGTATAGATTGTACTGAGGCACTTATTGCGTATTGAATCTCTATCTTTCAAGCTTCGAATAACAGTGTATAAGTTTTGTCTGTTGAGATATTTGAGCAATTATGCATTTGCACATGTTTTATGATATTTCTTTAACTGTAAATTGAAATTAAAATAATCTTTAAAAATTATTCTTTGTGAAGCACAGAAGAGAACACTGTAGAATACTGTTGGAACTACCACATTCCATCGGATATAAAATCTGTTCAAAACAACATCAGTTTCTGAAAGTTGCCAAAAAAACTTCAAGGTCATCCTGTGTCTTGGAAATCAAATGTGAAAAAATCATATAATATTGAAATTTCTGAAATCTTTGGCTGATAATTGATAAAAGTTTAAAATTCTGAATTCAGGTCCCAGGTTCTTAAAAAATGTTTCAGGATCCTCTTTGACATGGAGAATATTATCAGTCTGAAAGAAAAATTCCCATCATGCAATATGTGAGGCATACCTGACCTGTAATTATGAAATTATGCTCCTCTTTTCTGGAACACTGAAAATGTGTTTATTTACCAGATGAAGATTTATAGAACACAGACAAATCCTTGAAGAGCCTCCTGAATGCACAGACTAATTGTTTTCCAAAAGCACAGTAAAGTCTACTTCAGTGTGTGGGCTTTAAGTTACTACTCAGGACTTTGGGGCTGTATCAGTACTGATGTATCAGTATGTGAAAGAGATTGACTGCACTAACAAATCTGTAGCATCTTTGTAGCATATCACCTTTTTGTAGCATTTGGCCTGTTCTACCTGGTGTCTTTAGTAAAGAACTCTTGAGTTCAGTTTAGCTATTAGAATAGTCCATGGACAATTCTTAATAGTCTGTTTCCCTTCAGCTGCCTGAAATGGAAGCCAAAGACAATTTACTGGCAGAGATGTGGGCCATTCTATGCCAATTAGCATTAATACTTGGTATTGAGCTTGGATATATTTAATTTATTTTGTGTATACCTGTAAATAAACAAACACATACATACTTACATACATAAAATAGTCTAATATGGGACCACCTGAAATGGAAGAACTCTGACAGTGATTTAACCTGCATCTGAGCATCATGAAATCTTTAATATATTCTTCCCCAGCATCATACTATTAGGTATGGAGGTATTATTAGCCAATGTCTACAAATAAGATATAATGAAATTATGAGAGTGAAAGTCTCATGAGAAATATTCAGCATAAAATTGAGTCTGGATTACCTAAATCAGTTTAACATTATAAACCCAAGGACTAACATATCTTTACACAACTAACACAGTGTGTATAGAGAAATATGAGTGAGTAACACTGCCTGTTTCCCCCAGGATTTTACTATCAAAGAAATATGAAAACTGAGCAAATCATTCCATATGCTAAACGGTCTTCAGAAAGGAGAGCTGTATTGAGTTTGCTTGTCAAGATTTTGGTAGCGGGGGGGGGGCATACGGG
>NW_010325247.1:0-31248 GCF_000700745.2 Antrostomus carolinensis | reverse complement strand
AAAATAAAAATAAAAATAAAAATAAATCAGCATGTCCCTGTGTATTCCAGTGCAAATATTTAAAGTGATATTTAATCATAATGTACCACATGAGTACCAAACCTGCACCATTTTTACATGCACAATTGGTGTATCTCCTTTTACTGTATTTAATGTTATAATTTCTTGTTTGTTTAGGAAAACAAAAAGCTAATCAAAGGAGTTATCGGTCCTGTATTTCTGGCATGTTCTTACAGTTTAACTAAAAGGAAATAAACATTTTGAGTAGGAGGAGGATTTTATTTTTTACATTAAAATTAATCTAGTTGGAAACTGTCACCAGAACCACAGTGAAGGATCTGAATAGACCCCAGAGAGCTGTAGGGGTGAGTCTCTTTCCAGATCTTGACAGTGGCAATATCCCAACTGACTAAAGACATTAGAGGATGCTAGTATGAAAAGTAGTTAACAAAAGTTATTGTTTAGTCTTTATTCTTCCACGGTTTATAGCTTCATATATGACTCCAGGTAGAACCATAAAAAAAAAAAAAAAAAAAAGAAAAAGATTTCTTGCTATAATGCACACCTGACAGCATTGTTAAATGTCATAGAACAATAGAAATAAGTTAGTGAGTCAAATAAATTCCCAGTGCAACTGTACAGCCTTTGATATTTGAACCAGGATTATATTTTCCTAGTTACCATTTAGAAGAAGATTTATTTTACTTGAAGTAAGCACAAATGAGGCTTAACTTAAGCCAAATATCCAGAGGGATGCTTCTGGAGAGTTAGCTGTGAACTATGCTGCTAGGTCATACCTAAAGAAATTATGGCAGTGATATCAAAATAGAGATGCAAAGAAATCCACAGCAATTTAGATAGGTGAGCAGCTATTGCGGGTAAACAGTCGGAGTGAGTTATGTACTCTCATAAGAAGGATGTAATAATATATTTATTGATATAAAATAGTGAATTAACAAAGTTCAAAGGTTAATGTGACATTCATTTAACAATATTCAATGGTGAGGTTCACTTCATTATTTACTACATAGAGGACATGGTCAGACAAAACTGTCAGGGAAACCCTACCATTGAGTCACAAAGTTCGGAAAGGACCCCCTTGCTTTCTAAACTCCTTCTCAGAGAGGAGTCTGGGTGCATCTAGAACCAATGCTCGTCCCAGACTTGATTAATGGTTTATGTCTAAAGGATTATATATACGCACAGTCAATCCTTTATATCTTAGATAAGATTTTGCAGTTTAGCATGCTGTGAGTCACTTACCAAGGATCTCTTGTGGCAAGGAATCTTCCAACCTTGAGGAGTAACCTCGAGAGGCATCCATACTCAAGGGGAGATCCTGGCATGCAGACTGCTGTCGTTTCAGGAGAGCTCAATGGACCCCTGGACTGTCCACTGTTTATGGAGTAACGTGATTGACCTATAGTCAGTCATATTTGCATACTAGCCGTATTTCAGTCTGTGCATGCTCAGCAAGCCCTCCGCTGTTGGAACAAGTTGCACAAGATAGCCCTTGGCTATTGTGTTGTTATCCATCTCTCACAAACAGCTAGCATCCATTATGATCACCACTAGTGTTTATCACTTGAAAAGGGTTATGGGAAATAAAGATAAGGTGGCGGGGGGTGGGAGGATGAGGGCAGGGAGCACACCATCACAACAGCTCACTGTGTAAGCAGTGAATGTTTTTTTATTTTGACCTTAGTGAGACCTTTGACACTGTCTAGCATTCTAATGGACAAAGTGATGTAAAGACTATGTAAGTTAAAAGTAGGGTCAACTGAAAAGTGATTGAATGGCCAGGCTTAGAGGGCTGCAATCAGTAGCACAAAGTCCAGTGAGAGGTCAGTCACTAGTTGCTTAACCAGGTGTCCACAGTGGTACCAAGACTGTTTAACATCTTCATTAATGACTTTGATGATGGGACAGGGTGCACCTTCAGCAATTTTGCAAATGATACAAAACTGGAAGGAGTGACTAATACATCAGAGGGTTCAGAGGTACCTCAAGAGGCTGGAAAAATAGTATGACGGGAACCTTATGAAGTTTAACAACTGGAAAAGCTAAGTTCTGCAACTGGGGAGGAATAATCGTGTGCACCAGTTACAAGCTGGGATGTGAATGTAGCTCTGCAGTGAAGGACATGCAAGCCCTGATAGACAACAGTTTGAACATAAGCTAGAATTACGCTATTGAGGCAAAGAAGGTCAACAATATTCTTGGGTGCATTGGGAAGAATGTTGCCAGCAGGTCAAAGGGGGTGACCTTTCCCATCTATTCAGCACTGACAAGCCCACGCCTAGAGTAGTGTGTTCAGTGCTGGGCTCCTCAGTAGAAGAAAGAAACACATATACCAGAAATAGTAATGAATAAAAGTTTGGAGCATCTGAGCAACATGGAGGGGCTGAGAGCTGGGATTTTTCAGTTTGTTGAATGGAAGACTCAAGGTGAGCTTATACATGTCTATAAACATCTGATGGCAGATATTAAAGAAGGTAGATTTAGACTCTTCTCAGTAGCACTCAGTGATGGGACAGCAGGCAATGGGCAGAAATTGAAACATAGAAATTCCTTTTAAACATAATGAAAAAGTAAGTCTGAGCATGGTTGAACACTAGAAGAGTTTGCTCAGAGAAGCTTGGCAGTCTGCATCTTTGGAGCTATTAAAAACCTGACTGCACATGGCCTCGGGCAACCTGCTCTAACTGGCCTTGATTTTAACATAGGGTTGAAGCAGAAAATATCCAGAGGTCCCTGCTGACCTCAACTTTTCTATGATTCTGTTGTCCATTTTCAGAGGAACCCTTTTTCTAGCACATTTTTTCCTGTGACCAGTATACCTTTGAATATGCTTTACAATCTGTGCAGACCAGTGTGGGGTTTTTTGGGGGTTTTTTTCAGTTAGCACAGATTTTTTTTCCAACCACAACAGCTTAGTCTTCACTGAGACTTTTGAAGAATGATAAACACCATAAAACCAGTCTTTTAGAAGGTATGGATGAGTATTTCCTTCTGGTATTACTGATAAGTCTTGTCTAGGAGTTGGAAGGATCACTCTTCTACCCCTGAGTGGGAGAATGAGAGATAACAGATGTCTGCACTCTTAGAAGCCCAAGGGCTATTCTTTCATGACACCAGGTAAAATCACATTGAATAGGATGATAAAGAGGTATAGATAAAGATTTCTTACTATTGTTATCTTACAGGCAAATTTTAGAAATAGTAGTTTCTGTCTTTGATGTCCTCTAAGAAATCAATAAGGTTTGCTGCAAGCAAATTCCAGATAGGTGACAGAAATTAGGTAAGTGAAGAATGAATGAGAAGATGAAGAGATGCTGAGAGGTACTACTCTGAGGAAGGACTGCTTTAAGGCAAATGAACTTATTTGAGAAGATGTAAAGTTTTCTGTTCCTGCAATCATTAAATAAAATCAAACCTGCAGAAACTATGTGATCTATTTCAAAATGTTATGCTACTTGCAATTACTTTTATCTTTGTTTCTTGTGCTTGGGAAAGCAAAATAAATTTCCTTATAAAAAGTAAATAATGAAAAAAGAAATGTAAACATCTTTACTCTTTTAGATCATTTAGTTTCTGAATGCATGGACAACAACTGAATAATATCTACTGATGTGACTATTATCCTACAATAAAGCCAGTCACAAAGGAAATCAAGATATAATTAATAAATTAATTACAACCCTAATATAGAAGTATGTTATTTTATATTTTATTTTTTGTATGTGGGCAAATGAGGTGGTTATCAGGTGTTTCTGACTCATATATGCATTATTTCAGGTTTAGTATGCCTACCTGATAAAAAGAGAAATATATGTTAGTAGAGACTAAAGCTCCTAAATAAATTGTTGTCACCTTCATAGATCAATAAAATCCACTAGACTACTGTCAAAATATTTCTTCTTCCTTCTTTTTATAAAACAAAGCTATCATAAAACCCCCAAAATGTCCTGCAGAAAAACTATCAGTCTCCAGTGTGGCAGAATTCCACAAAACAAACTACAGCATCTTACTAACTTGTGCGTGCTCCTAACTGAATTTATATTTACCCCACTTTTGACCTTCTTCATATTCCACTGTTTTTAAAATGTATTTCTAAAAGTTGCTTACTACAGCACAAGATAAATTATTATCATGGTATTTTAAAAATCTGTAAAAAAAATATTTATTGAAAATTTAAGCTACTCATTAAAACAGTGGGAAACAAGAAAAGTTGTCCTTTATATTAGAAAATACTTAATTATTCTATGTAACTTTTTAAAAAATAATTGGATTCTATTATAGTCCATTGTTAAGTCTAGGAGCTTATTTTACATAAAGTGAGAATATATACAGATTCAGATCTTTAGCCAGAACAAATTAAAATAAAGATTCAGTCAACAATGTATATAACCTGAGTTCCTGCTTCAGGAATTTTACAAAAAATTGAGATGAACATTAGTTTCCTTAGCTTACAAGTTATGTTAAAAATACAAATGAAAAGGCTTATGCTGCTTTCTTGAGGGACTGACAGAGAAAAGAAAGCTAAATTTGCTGGTGGAATTCCTAGGACATCACAGAATTTGGATTCAGTGGGATTACTAGACAACTGGTTGATGAAAGATGAAACAAGCAGTCAGACACACGTGGCAACAAAGCATGTAAATAAGAGGCTAGGCTTCTTCTATTTGGACTATATTTCCTTCCATCTCCCCTGTAAGCTGAATTAAGATATATACTAGGGATATTATGTTATTTAACTGGGCTGTTTGTCTTGTGTCATGTTAGATTAGAGTAAACAAAATATTTCTCTTTCATTTCTGCCTCCGTCAATTTAAGTTCAGTCATTGACTGTTAAAATAAGGTGTTTGTGCCTTTAAGAAAATTGGAAGTGTTTCCTTCAAAAAGACAGTTTCAGGAGTGCAACTGTTCTTTATTGTCTTTCAGCTGTTATCTTACCTCTTCTCATTCCCGGAGTTCCTACTCTTCTTCCTTTGTGTCCACAGTTTCACCCTAGTAACTTGCAGCTTCTATCTACTCTCTTAATCGTGTTAAACTTCAGCAACAACATGCACAAGGCATGTGACATTATGCTATTAAAAGTGGAAAGATTAAACAGTTACCTGTGTATATATACTCTGTTCTACTTTGACTCTTCTTCCCTTCATCTTTATACACTTATGAGCCAGTTTTAGTCACTATTTGTATTTCCTTCTCTCAAAGAAAAGGTATTAGTGATGACAGTTGTTATTTTAATCTTTCACAATAGGAAAAGGGAGGATTATATCCACAACCATTGCAATACTATTAAACTTTTGGTCTGGATAGCTCTGGATGTCAGAGCAGCAGGTCCCAGGAACCCCTTCTGTTCCCCAACTGTGTTGTTCTCCCTGTGAAACAGAGACCTTCCTGGGAGACTCCATTTCATATTGGAGATGATGTCATAAGTTGATGCCAAGGCTTTCTCTTCCTCCACCATCATCTTTGGATGCTTCAGTCTTCAAGCTGTACAAACTCTCTGTTCACTTCCTTGCCTCTTGGAACACGGTCTGATATGGAGACTACTGCATAAAGGAATGGTAGGAACTGACAGGGAAGATACACCCTACTTTTTCACATAATCACCAGTATTCAGAAATGCCTATACTCCTCTGTGTAAGATGAAATCTGAAGAATGTCCTCCTCTTTCCTCCTCCCACTGCTCCTCCTCTTTCCTCCTCCCCAGCTGCTTCTGGCCTTCAGGGAATGGCATGTCAGCCTCATCCAGGCTCCTTTCCAGCAGCCACTCAGCTGCCACTTCCCCTGTTCCCTAATGAATGTCTTTCTCATTTTCTACAGCAGCTAATTCCAACCTCATCCCTGAACAACTCAGTGAAAGTCACAGCAGGGAAAAGCTGAAGCCAGCTGCTGCTGGCACCAAGGCCATCCAGGCAGTGGGACATGCAGAAAGATGGAAAACACTATCTTGGTTTAGGGCAGCTGCTACTTGCTGGCATGCAGCATATAGGAGCAGGGCATGTTGTACGCTCCATGATGTCTCTGGGAAACTAAGTGTATCCCAGCCAAACTAGCCCTTTTATAGCTGTTGACACTGTTGAAGGTTGGGGTGGGTTTTTTTGTTGTTTTTTTTTTTTTTGTTTGTTTGTTTGTTTTTTTTTAAGTCTGTGCATAAAGGTAACAGACATTTGATTTCATTCCACCATCCTACTCTGTGTTTCATTGTCATCTGGAAGAAAAAAGCCCCACCCTCTTCCAATGAAAAAGCAGGTAGGCATTTTTCAATAAAATCCCAAACCTACCACCCCCCATCCCCATATTCTAACTGGGCTATGCAGCTCCCAGTTTTTATGTTAGACCTGGGTGTTCTAACCTGAAAATTTTCTGTGGAGTTTATACTCGGGAAGTTTCTGAGTTAATCTTTTTTTCATACACTTTTGTACATCTCTGTGGGAATAAACAGAATTTCAAAGTAATCACTTGATCAAAATGTAGAAAAGGAAAGTAAAATACTGTTTATATATGCAACTAATCAATATTCATCCAGCAAATAATGAAAGTAAATACATAAGAAAAGAAAAAATAACAAACTTTTTTTTTTTTTTTTAGATCAAGTGATTATATTTGAGGTAGTAATAGCAAAAGGAGGAATTAACATACAAAATTAAGCATGAAGTATATAGTATGCTACATTCTTTTTTGTTATTCAATGCCTGTAATGGTAAAAAGTTGCAGTACATGTTCTAAACTGCCATTCTCTGATTTTATGAGTTTGAAGGAGAATAGTACTGAGCACAAATAAAAGACACTGGAATTCTGTTAGAATTATGTTTTGTCTCTTCCACTTCGGGATCCTCTTTTGCGTGTAGTTTAATCTGATAATTTAGGGTTAAGCTTCAAAAACCAGAAATGTTCCCAGGTGTAAACTGTGAGTTTCTGGAGTTTCCACAAATTATAAACCTTGGCCATAATTATTCCTGCTTCACTTTAAAATCTAAGAGCTACTTTGGATAAGCACTGCTGCAGTGATGCATTTGTCTCTGTGCTGCAAGAGCTGGAGGAAAGGGGAAAGAAAAACAAAAAGACAAACAAGCAAGGAAATCTGTCTGATTATGAGAAGAAATTATAGTACTTACCAACATACATACATAAAAAAATGATAAACAAGTGAGTGTTCTACTGCAGCACATTAGGTAGGTTTCTCTGAAAACAAAATGTGCCTGGTAATATTCCAACATTTAATAAATAGTTTCTAGAAAATGCTAAATTGTGCATGAGCTTCAGCATGACACATTGTCACATGAAGTCTTAGTTGAAAAGCTTTGTTTCACTAAGGCTTTTTTCCTGTGGGCTGTATACCTTAATCTTGTAGGAGAATGGTCAACTGTAGTAGCTGTGGTGGGAGGTTTGTGTGTATTGGAGCAGCTCTGGAAATCAGTCCTAAGCCTTGTTTGACATCTCCACCAATGACTGATGAGAGGGAGTAAATAGAATATTAGTGAATTAACAGACAACATTGAATTAGCAGGAGTTTTGAATACCAATGAAGGGACAACAACAAAAATGTAGAGCTGTTGGTACTGTGTTATAGATTCTGCTGGTTCTGAGGCAAAATGTGGCTCACTTGGTCTTGGTATTTACTGCAAAATGTTGTCCAGAGATGAGCTAAGAGAGGGAAAAAAACAAAAGAAACCAAACTATAAAAATAACTATAAAAAGGGGCAGATATGAGATTGTGGTGGGTTAAACTTGGCTAAATGCCAAGTGCCCACCAAGCTGCTCTATCACCCCTCTCCTCAGCAGGATTGAGAGGGGAGAAAATAAGATGAAAAACAAACCTCATGGTTCGAGACAAAGGCAGTTTAATAGAAACAAAGCAAAGTCACACACACAGAAGCAGAAAAGGAACAAAATATTTGTTTTCTACTTCCCATCAGTAGGCGATGTCTGGCCACTTCCCGAGAAGCAGGGCTTCAGTACGCGCAGCAGTTACTCTGGAGGACAAACATTGTAAATAACAAATGCCCACTCTTCCCACTCTGTTCTCCTTGCTTTTATTTCTGAGCAGATATCATATGGTACGGAATATTCCTTTGATCAGTTTGGGTCAGCTGTCCTGGCTATGTCCCCTCCCAAGATCTTTTCTACTCCCAACCTGCTGGTGGTGGGGGGGGGAAATGTAGACACATCCTTGATGCTGTGTGAGCACTGCTCAGCAATAACAAAAACACTGGTATATCAAGATATTTCTAGCTACTAATACAAAACACAACACTATGAGGGCTGCTGTGGGGAATATTAACTTCAGCTCAGCCAAACCCAATACAGACATAGATCTGATGGAAACAATTTATGGACACAGTCTCAAAAGGTGAGAAATGCCCTGAACAACTCATTTTGTTATATTTTCTCCTCCCCATCCCTCCAGGGGATAAGTGAGAGAGCAGTCGCGTGGTCCTAGTTGCCAGCTGGGGCTAAACCATGACAATAGGATAAGTTCTTACTGGAACAATAATATTTTAGTTATGAACAAGTACAATTTTAGTTGTTTTGGCCAACTGATTTCTAAATTTAATTTCTAAACCAATTTCCTTTCAGTTGAGAATAATATGAAATTCATGACACAAAAACCACCACAAAGAAAGACTTTCTCTGATACCATATTGGATTAAAGTGCAGCACTTGTTAAAAAATGAACCATCAATAGAAAGCAGACAGCCAGAGCTCATAATTAAAAAAAAAAAAAAAATAAAAAATCTTGTGGTTGTGGTTTAAACAATCTCTAGTCATTAAAGCTGGAGGCTTATGCTGTTGTCACTGGCAAAATTAATATTCTGAACTAAATGGATTTGGGATTTAATCCTTATGATAATTCCTGCGGTTTCTCTTTTTGGTTCCATTTGCATATATTTTTTCCCCCTTTGCAGCCAAGACCTATGCAGATAGACATTAAATGAGATAATTCTTTTCAAAATAGTAATTTAAACCCACAAAGAGACGTTCAGAGCTCTATGGACAAAATATGAAACTATAATATGTATCACCCACTGTAATTTGCTCATAAAAACTGTATACATACTTAGAGTTGCAAAACCTTGCCTGTTTTCCATCATGACAAGTGAATGGAGGGATAGTGAACAAAGGAAAGTGATTAATAAGGACTAGTGCTACTGCTTCTCTGTTCTTCAGACATTGATACTTACATATTCATTCACACAACTGGATTAACCAACCTAGAATATTCTTGCTCTGCACACCTTGCTGCCAACAGCTTTATTACCAACATCTTTGCTAAAACCGTAAAATTTCCCCTTGACTTCCATATTTCATTGCTGAGATTTTGTGCAAGAGAGGAGCTGAATATTAACAGTTATTCATTCTCATACATACAGAAATGTGACTTTTCTTTGCATTTGGAAACTTAACACACCTGAGAAGGATTTGTCTCTGAAAAGGTAAAATTGTTTCAGGGTTTTTATATAGCATGCTTATGGTAAATTCATGGATTTGTAATGCACTTTTATCACTTTTTCACTGGGCAGTCTGTTGCTGACTTCAAGGAGTGTTAGACTAGAAATTTTGGACATGAAAAATATCCATTCAAGTTTTATATGACTAACTAAAAATGTGCACTGAAGATTTTCCTCCATTAGTGAAGAAAACAATTGTTGTTCCTTGTACCACACAGGAAATAAGCCACATTCCTGTAGCACTCTTCATTCTCTTTTTCCATCTTCAATTAGATGCAAGAGACCTGGAGACTGTACCCATGGTAACACAGTCATAACATAAGGCAAGATAATTTTTTTTCCTTGTTTTACTTTGATTTTTGACTTTTAGTTGGATATAGTGATGTTTTAAGTAATGTGGTATGTATTCCCTCTTTCAGAAATAAATACTTTGAGGCTTACAAATGTATTATATTACTGTAAAGGAGTAAGGCTTTTTTATATGCTACACATAAAGTTGAATTTAAGATTCCATTTCAGATGATTTATTGACATACATAAAATTACTCTTTTAATTCAACTTCTTAACAGAATACTTTTTTTTGGTGTTCAGAAGAAAATTGGTTAAGTAGTTAGAGGGTTATAAATGTTCAAAATCTGTGGAAGTAGTATGTTTTTTACAGTCTTGAAACTTAGCAGAAGTACTTTCTACACGAAGTCTCAGACTGACTTCTTTACAAAGTATTTTTTATTTAAATTCCTAAAGAATGTAAAAAAAAAAAGAAAAAAAAAGCTAACCCTAGTAAGCCTTAGGCACTCCTTCAGCCAAACAACCTGGTCAGAGGCAATTAAAAGTGGTTGGTCATTAGAAAATTCACATGATACACGAATTGCTGAAATGAATGTTGCCCAAAGCACTGTTAAACTTTAATGCTTTATGTGTGCATGCAGCCTAAAACAAGATTAAAACTCCTGAGACTAACTTTCATGTAACCAGCATTGACAGTCTAGCACAGCAGACCTTGGATTCTGTGCCAGCCTTAGAAGCTGAGAAAATAACCCTCTGCTGAGATCTGGTGTGCCATGAGAACCCAGCTATTAGTATTTGACACAACCACATTAAACCTGTCTTCGATAAACCTAGACAAGACATAATCAAATTTTTAGTATGTCATAAATAAACCATTAATTTGCAATAATGTCGCACAGGAGAGAAATAATATTACCTAACTTTAAATGTCTATACTGTAATTCTCTGTATTTGAACTATCTACCTGATACTGTCTTTGTAGTCAAATGTAGACAAATAGGGTACAATTAATCCAGATTATTTTAGAAGTTTGCTTTAAAATGAAATTAATCAGAACCCTGAAGTTCCCATTCTTTTCTGTTTGCAGGGGAGACCTGCAGGGTGCACATGAATGCTGGTTCACATGTCCTCATCAAATATGATTGCATTTGGTTCAATGACTCCCACCTACAATATCTAGCAGCTGACAACATCCAGACAGTAAGAGAAAGAATACAGAAAAGTAATAAAATACAGATCTTGGCACATTTTTTTCCCTGGAGATGACCAGGTAATTCAAGAATACTTTTTGACAGATACGTTTTGATTTCTTTCCTGAGGAAATACAAAATGAAGAGAACCTGCACTCAAATTTATTTGTGGTGCAATCTAACATAATTATCCTTTTTAGTGGTATTTATATATTAATTTGCACTCTTAATGTCTAATCTGACCTAACACCCTCTTTAATCAAAAGAAAGATATAAGTGCATTTGGGAGGTAATTACTCCCATATTAGACATGCTTCCAAAGGTCTCTGTTGTCTGTAGAGAGCCTAGTCAAATAGCTCATACCAGAATATTACATTCGATAGCTAGATATGGGGAAGATTAATTCCTCCCCTCTTTTTTTTTTAAATAGTATATATAATTTTATCTTCTCTCTTTCTAAATTTTTTTCAACCATACAATTTTCTTAAACATATAGAGTGACAAAGAAGAATATTTATTTATAGCATTCCTTCAAGAGCTTTATAAGTTAGTCAAAACCCCTTATCTAAATATGTGGACATTATGTACCTGTAAACATTTTGTTTCTGTTGTTGATAATTCAACAGTTTTATCATTCATGATCATTTTGAACAGTGTATTAGCAACTGAACACTGAAAAAGATCTAATCATTCACACTCCAATGTTCAAGGACCTAGGAAACCTATGGAGAGCTCTGATTATGCTTTTATCATTTTTTTTTAAAGCTGATCAAGACCTGTGGTTAAAGGTAAAAAAAGGACAAAAGGGCTTCAAGGTGTTAAACAAAGGGGATGATATGATTTATTACTCTGCTTATTTGTACCGAATCAATTTCCCAACCAAGAACCAGATAGTGATTCAACATCAAGAGATTCAATAAGCACATAAATGCTTAAACCTTAGCGACTCTGAAGAGTAAAGGAAATTAAATGAAAAAAAAAAAAAAAAAGCTGTATTGAAACTATCATCTTCAACATCCTATTAAGAAGAGTCGAGCAGCAACAAACCTAATGGCTAAAATGTCTGAGGCAATCTATTTCAGACACTATATAACAACTTTACGAATTGCTATTCATGCCATAAGGCACAACAACAAAGAAATCAACACTGGTGTGTCTTTATATTAATTTAAAATATAACTACATTATTTAAAAGAAGACAGTTAGAAACAGCATGACTCTGCCTTAAAACATACATATGAGAAATAACCAGAGAGGAATGGAAAGTTTGTATCAAAATTATTTTCCCCAAAGATGTGCTAACTATTTAGATAAATTCATTTATTCTAATGAAAATTCATTTGACTAAAAGAATGCTAATACAATACTGTAAAAATGTTAAAATATTCTGCTGTGATATTTATGGAATTAAATGTTTCTATCTGAAAAAGGGAGAACTAGGAACTTTAGGAATCTAGTAGTTTTCTGACTTTTTTTTAAACACCTACTTTAGACCAAGATGAGCAAAGCCTCAGAGAGGCCCACTTTTTACCATTGGTTATGGATGTAAGATAGATTAAAAAGTCCAATGCATGTATTTATAATTGGTTAGGTGAATGACTCTGATTTTGGGTGTTTTAGGACACTTTGAAAAAAAAAAAAAAGAGTAGCATTCACACAAAACTTTGTCTTCAAAAAATCAGAACCTTGAAGCAATTAAATAAGCAATGTTAAAAACTGAAAGCTGAACTGATCATTTTCACACTGCTCTAGTTCTCAACTTCTGCTTGTACAGAAAGGACCCAGATAGATTAGGGGGATATTTTCAGTATCTTGTCAAACTGTCTGCTAATCTCTCATTCTTAATACTTTGGACAAACAAACTTTTATCCTTTAGTTATATGTGGAATTTTCTCTAGATAGTCCATGTGTTTCTTCCAATGCATATCTATTGCTCACTGAAAACAGTGAGTAAAATAGAGTCTGATATTATCTGCATGTGGATTGGCAATCTTGAAATTATTATATTATAAATTAATGCCGAATTTTAGAAAAAAATAAACTGGAAATTTTGAAAAGCACCTGTAGAATCCTAGCAGGAACTAATCAATGAAGATTCATAAAAGCATCTATATAAAGCAAAATCTGCAAGGGAAAGTACAAAGGCTGTAAGTTGTTAAGAGAGTAAGTGATTGCAGCAGAAAGCCACAGTAGGAATATATTTAAAAAAGAAGTTTGTAAAGGTTAAGCTGTATATCAGTATTATTTAGTCTCCTAATTTCCACTTATCCAGGAACATTTGGCATACATCTTGATCTTGAATAGTTATCTCAGCACCTTTCATTTAATATCATCTATGTGCTTTATTAACATTCTCATTTCTCTTCCAGTTTATCAACGACCATATTAAATGGAGGTCAGAATTCTGGTCCATAGAGTCAGCACAAGATACCTCCCATCTACTTATTTCATTAGTCTTTGTTATAGCCTTTTAGTAAGATTTCAGTCAATTGACTGTGTTCTCTGCAGGATAATTTATATGAATTTTTCAAGTGAAATGGGATAGTCAGTGTCCTTTGTTGCATGAGCTTGCATCTGTGCAAGTTCTTCTAAGATACAACATATACTAGGAAATGAATTCTGACTCAGTGTGTCAAACAGTTTGTTGAGATATTAAATAAAATAATATATGCATATGATGTTAAAAATCTTAACATAATTAAAAAAATTCACAATTATTATTAATTCTTATGACTTAATTGCTTTCCAGGCATTGGTACTGCATATACTGAGATTCTTCTGCCTGAATTGACCTCCGTAGAATTGAAAGTGCTAAGTACCATACATTATTGAGCTTTATGCATTTAATTATTTTTCTTTTAGATTTTAATGTAGGAAATAACTTAATCATGTGTGAAATGAAAGAACTACTTAAGCAGTCTCACTGAAATTAAAATTCCCACTTACAAGTGTAAAGTTACACATACAGGTTAAAGTCCTGATCTTCACCTAAGTAAATCAGTGTGGCTTCATTTAATTCAATAGTAGTAGGCCAGTTTGCCTCATCTAATGATCTGCCAGCTCACACTTTTTTACTAAGGATATAGGCTAGGTCTAAGAGGTTCTACTTTAAGAATAACCCAAAAATGGGTTCATGCATTTGAAAATTTTTGCCACTATTTTTGATTCTTCCACTTGTGTTTATTGTTCTTTTTTCTTCTTGTAAGTACAGTGTTACAAAGTAAATATTTACTTATAAACACCCCCCACCCCCCCCCAGTATGCATATTAGTCATTTTCACAGCATTCCCATTGAGTGTTGTGCTTAGTTTACACTGGGTAGGTTGGATCTGATTCTAGCATACAGCATGTGTCATTTAGGCCATAATGTAGGACCTTGACCTAGATAGACTCCTAACAAAATTAAGACACGTAGATGCAAGAGTATCATCGGCTGGGAAGTGATTCATCATTTAGCTGTCGGTTGTGCTTCCACACCATTGCTTCTCCTCCATGATCTTTCCCAGTGTGAAGTGAAAAGCATTGCTATACTCACCTGATAACTTAGCTAATAAAATGTGTTAAGCTAAACCATTTAGTTTCAGATGGAAACAGGGAAAGTTGCACAAGCAGTACTACTCTTGACATACTAATTAATTTCGTGTGTCCCAGTCATATGTGCAAGTATGTTATCATCTTTTTTTTTAAACCTAAAGTCAAATAGGTTAGCTTAATACCTGTGGTTTCAGCTAATTTGTGGGATTTTTGCATGGAGAGGAGGAGAAGCATTCACTGGTTGTCACCACCCTCAGCTAGCAGGAAAGGACCAAAAGCATTATCTTTCACACTGTCTTGCACTAACAAACACATCCATTCCTGATACTTGGTAGCTGTTGGTACTTGAAGACCCAAATGAAAATCTGGGGCAAGGATCTTAAATATGTGAATGAACAGTGAACTAAAGTAGAAATTCTGGCTGAAATACATGGTTGTGGGTTAATGACATATAACATGGAAGTGTCAAGCGACAAATATACCTCAGATTATATACCTCTTCTGGACATTGCTAAAGAAAAACAGGAAGAAAACTTTAAACGATTTAAACATCTTTCCTTTTACAGCATAAAGGTTATTTTTTTCCTCTCAGCTATTGCATTCTCTTTCACTTGTTTTCAACAGGACTATCATGCACATATATGACATCAGAATTTGGTTTCTTGTATATATGGTGATTGTGAAACCAAAAGCAGTATTTTTTTATGTTCAAATGTCTTCCGTGATGCTCAATTTATTTTGTGAACTATGATCTTACAAACAGAGACCGTATACAGAGCTTGGGAAAGCAAACTTTCTTTGCCTGACTAGCTCTACTATGAAGACAGGAAAAAACACTCTTCTACAATGACATGGAAGTGCATTATAAAAGATACTGACAAAATTATATTAAAATACTCTGGATTTACACTGATGTCTAAAAAGATGCAACTGTCTTTTGTTTTGATTTATTCTATGCCAAGAAGTGAACAACAAACTTCACAGAACTGGAACTAATTCAAACAGTTTCATTGATATATGAAGCTGATGGATGTTGCTCACTCTGTATATTATGATTTATAGATAGCTAGCATACATATATTGTGAATGTTGTATTTACATTGTTGAAAAATAAACTATCTTAGCTGGGAATGAAAATCAAGTAAGGTTACCATCTGATGAAATGACTGTGAAACAATAACCTCTATATAATGTAGAACTCAGAAAGTAAAATCTGCAGTTTGACTATATATACTGACAGATTTTAAGAGCACCTAGACAAACAACATTTTCATGCATGAGAGGGAGGAAGAAAGGAAATATTTTCAGTGCTTGGTTTTTACATCAAATACTTACCCTGCCTTTTACACATTCCCATCCTTTATACTTGATTTTTCTCTCAGTTTGCATGACAACAAGTGTTTGTGCATATGCAATTCCATGGCACATTTAGCCATCAACAAGCTTATTCTGATCCTTTTACAGAGAAGTGATATTGCTGTAAGAGCACTAAAGGCAGTGTGGAAGAGTTTAAATGAAAATTGTACTTCAGAAGCCACAAAAACTGCTCCCCGGTGTCCAGTAGCTTTTATGAGCCTTTGTAAATAGGCAGGAGGACTGTTAACAGACTGTGATGACATGAGAAACATGTTGCAAAATAAAATTATTTTGTGTTAAAGTAATGATACAATTCATTTTAATAATGAAACATAATACACTGCTAATTGATAGTGCATTAGCTTTTATGGCTTATGGAGTATGGAAGTGATGGGAATAAATCAAGTGTATGCTATTCTGTTATATGCTAACTTGTAGGGAAGTGTATACATAAAAACTCTAAATTACATTAAAAGTGTCAATACTGTTTCTGCAAAAGCTGTGAAATGTAAAATATCCTTTCAGATCATTTATTTCTATAATATTTTTTTTAAATACTGTGTTCATTCTGAAGTTCGTGGAATACATTTATAGTTATTAGAAATAGCTCGTCCCACATTTTTGTACTAGGAAAGTATATACTTTTAACAAGAGCATGTGCTCAAAAGGAGGACTTCACAGTAAATCAGACGGGTATTACATATGGCAAAACCTTTTTAAGTTGAAGTTTATGGCACCAAGTCTCTTGAAGCAGTCTAAAGCCTAGTAAAATGATTCATTGGTTTAAAACGAAACCCCTCTGAAATACCAACTTGTCTGTCACATTTAAGTTTTAATAACCAAACACAATCTTTAAATAACAAGTGGGACAAATTAATATGTAGATAAACATACCAAATATATGAAATTAAAAATAAAGCTGCCATTATAGCTAAAATGAATCAGTCTTGCAGCTCTTTAAAGGTAGTTTTTCAAAAATAAAGGCTGTGATTTCATGTCTTCCCTCTATTCAGGACTGAAATATGTGGGAGCACTGAGAAATGAATGCTCCCTAGCTCTGCAACAACTTGCCCTTGTCTCAGGTTACCAGAAATCACATTTCCTTTCATGTTGTAGACTGTTTTCAACATACATTTTAGGTACTATGACTGCCTTCATTTAACCATGTGACCCTTACAACTGTAGAATCTGAACATACTTTCAATTTGAATAAATTTAGCTGCTCTCCTGTGCAAAGTAGGGAAATGCCATGATAGCCTTTTAAAACACAAATTCAGCTCAGAGAGAAGGAAAGGCTAAAGAAGGAATTTTAACACAGCTTTGCTATGCAGAGGTGACTTGTATGATTCAATCAATGTCTTTGCACTGCACTCCTCCTAGCTCCATATTCAGGGATTGTTATGGACAAAACCTGCTGGATTGCCTCTGCACCCACCATTGAAGACATGCATATAAAAATCTAATGTGGGAGAGAGGTGGATAGAATTTTAGGTATTCAACTATATCACATAATCTAGTAAAGATATTATTCATCAAGACCATCTAAACCTGAAAAAGCATATGCTGGTTAACATCACCACCTTCTAAGGGACATGAATACCTTTTCACTTCTTTACTGTATCATCTTCTTTCTTCACAAACTTAACATTTCTCTCTGTCCATCTCCTACATCTACCATTAGAAAATCTTCTTTGGATTACTGAGTGCAGTGTCAAAGTTTTAGATGTCCAACCTTGTTGCAGAACCCAGAACCCAGTTTGAGGTGACTGTATTCTACAGTGTTTTTTATTGAATACTAAGGTGATCAGGTTCCTGGATACTCAGGTCTGTAAAAAGCCAGTGGCACAGTTCAGCATAGAACAGACTGCTTGCTCAGGTCTAAATGTGTTAGTTGTATTATCTTGACAGTAGCATGATATTCCTTTTAATTTAAAAAGCCCTGGATTTCAGCTTTATTATCTTGAATGCAGTAAAACATTGATATGGCTAGACTGCAGGAGTAAAATTTGTACACTATAGTCATGAGGATTACTTGCGAAGTGCTTTGTCCCCATATGTGTTTGCTTACTGAAAATACAGAAACAGTTTTATGGGCTAAGAATATGGGCAAAAACAGCATGCCTATACCAGGGTGACAAAATAGCTAATCTGGGATTTTTCAGGGTTCTAGCCTTTGATTTAAGCACTTGTTATCTATCTAAGTGCCAATTCATGAACCTGAATTCCTTAAAAAAAAAAATAAAAAATCTGATCCTAAAAGAAATTATAATGTACAGCTGTACAGCTTGCAAGAAAGTTAGTGTAATTATAGATGGACATAAGTTGCTAATTTTCCCTGAGATAAGTCTGCTGCACAACATCAAAGGCAACAAACAAATGAAAAAGTTGAAAAAAAAAAAAGATTAATTAAGATGTCACTGCATCAATCTTGTTTGCAGTCAACTGAGCTTCACACAGACAGGAAAACTCATTTTAGGATTTGGCTTATGTGACCCGTTTATTCATCTCGATCCTAAAAAAGAACCTGCAATTTGCTCCTTCATCTGATCCTGACTTCTTGGGAAATGATTAGATTTTCCTGACCCTTCTTGCCAGATCTTAACTGTATGGTTGTTAGAGGGATGTATATTAATTATGAATGCTCTCTGCTGTCCTCATTTCCCTCCTGTTCTACTTAATCAAATTTTAACTCTGGTTTAATTATTTTGTTACCCATTTTGGCACTACTTCACTAAAAAAAAAAAAAAATACACACCTTTCTTAAATAAGTCATACACTTAGCCTGACTTAGTAAAGCAACACTGTCAATTCAAAATGTAGTCACTTCAAAACTTACATAAAGTTTCAGCTATTGTGTCTATACTTGCTAGTTTTTGAAGTGATACAGTCACAGTTTCCTATTCTATTTTTCTTCCTCATGTGGTAGAACCTTGAATCTCACCTTCCCACACTCAGTATGTCAAGTATAGTTCAACCATCTGTATGTGCCAGCAGGTGTAGTTCTTTAAGACTGCTTGGTATGAAGAGGATGCCTTACAAAACATTCATGCCATTGCTGCAACTGAGTCCTTGCAAGTCAAAATTGTTAATATGCAGTAGCTGGAGGAAATGCATAGATAAGAAAAACATGGTTTATTGAAAGACAGATACACTTTAGTAGTAGTATTAGTACTGTACAGTATTAGTATCTGCTTAATCAGATATTGATGCCAAACCCTGTTGTGAAATGAGGATACAAATGTACAGTTAAAGGTAGGTAATATCTTTTGAAGTTTGCCTCAATCACTACAGATTCAGAAATTGCTTATTAAGATTTTGAGATTACCACCTGTCTGACAGTCTTGTAAATCCTTTTGCTGCATGTTTTAATGAAGTTAAGAACCAGCAGTGTGACTGTACAGTAAGAGTGGTCACGAGCTCTGATTTCAAGAATAAGGCGTACTATTTGCTGTGTAGAGGAAAAGATCTCCAGTTAGAGTGGGAAGACTACAAGTTTTCACATGAGCAGACAAGTTATAGCTGACAGGCAGCAAGGCACAGTTTTCTAAAATACAAGTCAGCAGTAACTGATACTATAAACATTCTTGAGCAAATGAAGTCAGTGAATTAAAATCAAATTTATTTATTTTAAGTCTGAATTCACATGCTTGGTTGGGTTCTGAAATGAAGTCTCTCATACTGTCTCCTGTTCAGCAAATCCCTTTTTGCTGCTGTCTCTCAAATTCCAGCTAAGACCAATATGAGTGTTGTTTCCTCCAGAAAATCACCTGTTTCAGCTGACCCAGAACTCCTGTTTACCAGTGTTACTTAGTTCTCTTTTTCCTACCTGAGACCCTTGTATAAAGAAGACATTTTCCTTCACTCCATTGTGATGAAGCTGTTGGCAGAGTGGTGACAAGCACTTTTCTACCTATGCAATTACTCCTGACAGGAGGGAGGCAACGCACAGTAGCAGTGATACTTGCCTGTCCCTTCTGCCTTGTATCTGGGATTAATGTCTAACTTCATGGTTTATGCTGGAGAAGAACATAGACATGTAGCTAGGATTTCTGAACTGGTAACTAAAGCACCAAAACATTTTTAGAACATGTTCTCTACCACCCCTCGACTGTTAGTGACTGTGTTCACATCATAGTTGTAGGAAAGGTTTGCTGTGTGCTAACTTGTTAAACGTAGGGGAAAATCTGACATCTCAGGAACTGTAGAGCATCATTTTGGCATCTCAACCCCAGAACCATTTGTGTTCCCATCCTGGAGAAGATGTCTTGAATGCTCCCATGCTTCCATGGTGATGTGAGTTCTTCTGACTTGCAGATAATAGTTAATAAAAAGCTTATTAATCCTGTAACCAACATTGGCCCGTATAGCTTGGTGTATATGTTAAGCATAATTTTATTGAGAAAGGTTTTGTATGAGAAAGAGATGGGAAAGAAAAATCTGATGCAGATATTTATGAGGCCCTGAAATAACATTAAAACAAATTGATCAGCTCAATCCTGATACATAATATGTCTTTCAGTCAGCATTTTAAGCATTAGCAGAAATTTACCCCCAGGAAAATCCCCATAACCTCATATAATGCACTTCCACTGTGGTGTTAAAATTTGTTTAAACTCCATAGAGTTCAGTGGTTTTGAACTGAAGTTTACCTTAAACATAATCTCATACTTCTGCTTGCCAGCTTCACAGTGGCACAAGCCATGTTTCTGTATCTTGCCAAAGAATCTCTTAAATAACATTTCTTCATTGAAAACTGACATGATGTGCAACATGTTTTAACTACTGAGAAGATATTATGAGATGCTTGACTCTGTTTCACAGTTGTATTGGGTGTGCATGGTAACATTTTGGTAGCAGTGGGGGCTACAGCAGTGGCTTCTGTGAGAAGCTGCCAGAAGCTTCTCCTACTCCTGTCAGAGCCAATGCAAGCTCCAAGACAGATGCACCACTGGCTAAAGCTGAGCCCATCAGTGACTGTGGTAGCACATTTGTGACAACATATTTGAGAAGGAGAAGAAAAAAACCCTACACAATTGCAGCTGGAAAGAGGAGTGAGAATATGTGACAGAAACAACTCTGCAGACACCAAGGTCAGTGAAGGAGGGGATGGAGGTGCTGCAGGTGCTGGAGGAGAGATTCCCCTGCAACCCATGGGGTGAAGACCACGGTGAGACAGGCTGTCCCCCTGCAGCCCATGGAGGTCCATGGTGGAGCAGATATGCACCTGCAGCATGTGGAGGACCCCACATGCAGGTGTGGACAAAGCTAAAACAACTGACATCATCTAACTGGATTTGCACAAGGCGTTTGACACCATCCCACAAGACATCCTTATCCCTAAATTGGAAACATGGTTTTGATGGATGGACCATTCGGTGGACAAGGAATGTAGCAGTGGGGTCTACATCGGTGGCTTCTGTGAGAAGCTGCCAGAAGCTTCTCCTACTCCTGTCAGAGCCAATGCAAGCTCCAAGACAGATGCACCACTGGCTAAAGCTGAGCCCATCAGTGACTGTGGTAGCACATTTGTGACAACATATTTGAGAAGGAGAAGAAAAAAACCCTACACAATTGCAGCTGGAAAGAGGAGTGAGAATATGTGACAGAAACAACTCTGCAGACACCAAGGTCAGTGAAGGAGGGGATGGAGGTGCTGCAGGTGCTGGAGGAGAGATTCCCCTGCAACCCATGGGGTGAAGACCACGGTGAGACAGGCTGTCCCCCTGCAGCCCATGGAGGTCCATGGTGGAGCAGATATGCACCTGCAGCATGTGGAGGACCCCACATGCAGGTGTGGACAAAGCTAAAACAACTGACATCATCTAACTGGATTTGCACAAGGCGTTTGACACCATCCCACAAGACATCCTTATCCCTAAATTGGAAACATGGTTTTGATGGATGGACCATTCGGTGGACAAGGAATGAGCGGGATGAGGCTTTGAGCAACCTGGTCTAGTGGAAGGTGTCCCTGCCATGGGAGGAGGGTTGGAACTAGATGATCTTTAAGGTCCCTTCCACCACCATTCTATGATTCTGTGAGGTGGATGCCTGAAGGAAGCTGTGACCCTATGGGAAGCCTGAGCTGTGGCCCTGTGGAGAGAGAAGCCCACGCTGGAGCAGGTTTGCTGGCAGGACTTGTGACCCCATGGGAGATCGACACTGGAGCAGTCTGTTCCTGAAAGACTGCACCCTGTGGAAGGGACCCATGCTGGAGCAGTTCGCGAAGAACTGTATCCTACAGGAAGAGTGTGAAGAGTCCTACCCCTGAAGAGGAAGGAGTGGCAGAGACAATGTGTGGTGACCTGACTGCAATCCCATTTCCCCTGTGCCACTTGTGGGGAGGAGGCAGATAAACCAGGAATGAAGTTGAGCCCAGAAAGAAGGGAGTGGTGAAGTTTAAAAATTTTATTTTTATGTTTCATTATCTGATTTTGTTTTCCAATAAATTAATTCCCGAAGTCAAGTCTGTTTTACCCGTGATGGTAACTGGTGAATGAGCTCTCCCTGTCCTTACTTTGACCCATGAGCCTTTTGCTATATTTCCTCTCTCATGTTCAGCTGAGGAGGGGAGGTGATAGGGTGGCTTTGGTGTGCACCTGGCATCCAGTCAGGGTCAATCTATCACAACAGCTCATTATAAAAATACTGAATTATGTCGATAAGGCCTGCCTAAAGAGTGTTGTTTCAATTTAGACTGGTGCTAAGGGACATGTGACCATGAATAAACAGCTGTTCTGATGTGGTTATGCTATTGGCACAGTTTGGACCATTTTGTCACCAATCACTCTACAAGAGACAAAGGATCAATCCTGCATGTATTTGTGCTTTGGCCTTTCAGTGTGCTTCCACAGGTGGGATAGTGAGTGTTAATAAAGAGGAGATAATTTCTGAAGAAGGAAGAAAACTACAGAGTGTTCAGTCAGAAAACGTATTTGAAAAAATTATATGTGAAATGAGGAAGATTAATAAATAATTAGTGATCCATTTATGGGATTTTTACCTAGAAAACTGAGAGCATATTCTTCCTTGATGGTAGGTATTATCTAGGTTTGAAATCAGATGATTGGTTTTGTTTCTAATTTTGTCACTATTCTAATGCAGTAACAGTTTAAATAATTTCAGTATCATATTTAAACACCTATCTTGTGCACATGCTCTCTTACACTTCTCTACAGGTTTTCTCCTTCCTTATCCCTTGACATCTTTTATTAATCTTCCTAATTCAACGTTTTTCTGTTTCCCTTGTTGACGAATCCTGACTTTTCCATCCTTTTCAAATGCAACTAGTACTCTTCCTCCTGTATCTTCATTGCCCTTTTCCTTATTCCTTTTCTTCCATGGCAATAAGACAGTTGTACAGTACCTCAATTAGAAGCTAGCAGTACTAAAGTAGGTAAAACATTTTTTAGGACTGCATAGCAAAATATGCTTTCACCTAAAATTCTGATATGTTTCTAAGATTTAAGAGACAAAGCAATGCTAAAGAACTGAACACAAATTATTTTTATCATAAAGCTGACAAAATGTCAGCAAAAATTTTTTCATTAACTTGCACTCTGAAATCTTACAAATAACATTTCTATAAAGAGGTAAAGTTTCATATGTATATGAATATGTGTTTTAGCAAACTTTAATGAAGATGAAACTTCAAATCTCAATGTGAAATGATAAATGAAAAACAGTGATTACATTTTGTGGTTGTAAGACTGGAAGCAGATGGACAGCCATGTGGTATATTTCACATTGTTCATTGCAACACATTTGCCAGTGCTGCCATTTGTTTTGGCTCTAACACAGATGACATGCTAATAATATTTGGATTATTTCACAAGATATGCAAGCAAAGGTGTCACTTGATTGTGAGGATAGAACTGTCCTTCACAGACTGTCATAGAGAACTTAATCTTCCCTTGCTAAGTATCACAAGACATCTAAGAGTAGACATCCTTATTTTCCTCTCAGTTATCTTGATGTCTACTCTGCACATAATTAATTTATGAAGTTCTTCAGGGATAGTATCTAAACAGTGGCTTCAAAGTTTGAAGGAAAAAGGAAGAGAAGCTAGTTTTATATATCTTCCCAGTAGTATTTCCTGCCCTGGTCAATTGAATCAACTGTGTTAGTTAGATAAAATATACCTTTTGTTTTGCTATAAGCTCTCTAAATATATCAAAATTGGTCCACATGTGACAGAATAAATGGATTCTATATGCTGCTTACCCAGGAGTGAAAAGCAGAACTGGAAAATCAAAAGCCAGCAAACTGACAAACTGAGCTGAACTTGGATGTCAGGGTTAAAGATTTCTCACTTTTAGTTGTCAAGTTCCCTGCTAAAACAAGACACAGGAGAGAAAAAGGTGCTTCTGGAACAGAGCAAAAATGCAACACACACTACAATTTGTGTTATCTGTAGGCTGATGTATCTAAAGTCTTCAATTTGAAATGTTTTATACATTAAAAAGTCAATAGCTTTGTCACAGGGTAAAAACACAGCTCAGTTAAAACAAGGTCTGTATCTGCTCAGCTCCAACTGATTTGGTGATTCTGGTACATGCTGGAAAGAAAAAACAGCACAGATAATTATCACGAGGGAGGCTTACCTGAAAGCACTGCTAGATGAGATCTGAACTACAATGGCCCTCCCGTAATGGTTTAGATGCGCACTGGAAAGAATCAGAGATGAATTGTTAACCACATTACATCCTGGTAATGCATTTTGGGTGGGAGATCACAGAAGATAATGCTACCCCAATCTGTCACTGTTAATAGACTTTGGACACGGTGCAAGTGAAAGAGATTGGGAATATATGACCAACAAGGTTATTGGTGGGTGCTGCTGACCATTTAAGTTAAAAAAAACCAATACAAACAGCAGTAGTCCCTCAGTGGGGAAACGTCCACAGAGGTGCATCACCCTGCAGCAGACTGAGTCTGGGGTCAGACAGCCACACGTGGCAGTGAGACCCCTGCCACAATTCAGCTCCCAAAAGGTTGGATGCTGCCCCATGCTCACACCTCAAAGGTGAAGGGCACACCCAGACCTCATGGCAGGGACTTGACTGGTGTGTGTCCTGGACAGAAATCTGTACCCACCTGCTACACATATTCCCCTTAGAAAATAAACTTTAGACTTTATGTTACTGCATGGAATGGTTCTACTCTGCAGTCATCACCCTTGCACCAAACCACTCCCATCTCACCAATGACAAGCCTAAATAATAATAATGTCTTTACAGATAGACACAATTTTGTTGAGAAAGAGATTATTTATTTTGACCTCCCCTAATATTTTACCTGGAAAGGAGGGAGGATAAAGAAAAGAGAATCCAGATGGAGTTTTTAAAATCCATCCTGACTAAGAGCTCAGCGTTGGACACAAGGTCAACCAGTCTTCTCTTAACATGGCACTCAGCATCATATCCTACGTATTTCTACACAGTAGAGAGGACACAGGGATTAGTGAAGCTTCTACAATATCCATTTAATAAAAATCCATAAAAATCTTTCTCACATCTTCAGTGACAGAAGTGGCTTTGAAGTGGAAGGGTGGGTCAGCTTTGAGACTTTGACTTGTGTTAATTCCTTGAGGATCCCGAAGCTTCAGAGATGAGCTATTCCATTCGGGAGTTCACAGAAATGCATGGAGACATACACCCTTTGTATTATAAGCCTGTGGATGTTGGCTCTGCTGCTAGCCACAGCTTGGGAAGTAGGTGTGATTTCAAAAATGCAGACATGGTACAATAAATTCAGGAGGAGAAAGAATTTTATTTTTTTTACCTTCCCTGATCAGTTCCACACAAACAGATTATAGTAGTCTGCTTCATGTTTTTCAACCCATATTCCTTTCCTGTATTCATGAAAAAAGCATTTTCTCACCATTATCCAAGCCTCAGCAATCCAAACAAATCTAAACATTCCAGATATGAGAAGAAGACACCAGTGAAGCTAATATAAGGAAGGATATTGATATCCATAGAAGAAAGAAAATCTGAGAATGTTTCTATGCTGCACATGGAGAATAGCACTGACATATCTGAATGAGCGCTAGAACTGAAAGAAAACATTTTGGTGCTGTATTTGAGCTAATATTTTAATGCCGTATTGTGCTAATACAGCCCTATTTCTTGTAGGACTGAGCAATAGTTTCAATACAGCATTAGTCCAGCTTAAACAGAGCTTGAACAGTTCTTTATTTCTTGGTATAGACATATGTTTAGCAGTATTATTGAAACAGGAAACAGGATATTTCAGAGAATAAATATACAGTTTAACAGACACAGTCCTGCATAATTGTTATGTACATTCTTTTTCACTATATTATAAAAGTGTATGAAGGCAAGATATAAAAGAAGGATTTAGGGTATTCAATATGGCACTTATGACAATACTTCACACATTTCCATCTCTAAAAATGCTCTGTAATCTACCACCAGTTTAGTTCCAGAACACCCAAAAAATGTAATTATATATTACTTCTAAACAAAACTCTGGCAAGTGAGTAATTGAAGGACAGACATTCCTTCCCTCCTGCAAATAGATAACTCTCTGGCTATAGCAAGAGTGTATTCTTTTACTTTCTGCACCACTTACCTGACACACCAGAAAAGTTAGAAGTATTAATTTTCTTCCACCTTGAGCAAAACTCCAATCTGATGGATTCTACTCTCTACTCTCTTCTTTGACACTGTGGTATGACTAAATTTATATTATTCTATGGTGTCATAAAGGCAGTTACAGTCTTGATTGCACATCCAGGTTCATCCCTTTCATTCAGGTAGGAAAAATGGGTATTACTGGCTCCCATTATAATGAAAGGAGAGAGGTAGGCAATTCATCCTGTTTAAAATCATAATTACACTCAATAGGTACCAGAACAGGACCTCAGATGCTTAGATTTCCAGCTTAGGCACTGCAATTGGATGTCTGAAATGAGATCTGTTTAATTTCCGTCTTAAAGTGAAGTTTGTCAAAAGTTTAAAAGAAAAATTCTGCTGGAGCTAAAGGAAAGACGCAAGCTAAAGTGATCTGAAACTTGGAACTTACCTTTCAAGGGAAAATTTAGTTTATTAAAACATATTTTCGTGGTGTGTTGGAATAGCACAAAAAGATTCTCCCTTCTAATTTAATTACATGTAAACAATTATGTAATTTCTTCAGTCAGAGTTCCTGTGTTCACATTTTTTAATCCTTCAGCTGCTCACTACAAGCAGTTAATGTTTATATTATGTTTTACATTATTTGTTGCATTATCAAATTGAGATAATTAATAAACTCCCTGGGATAGAAGCTTTGTCATTTTATGTTTCAAGAAGCAGATGGACCTGTCAGATTGTCTCTTCCTCTGAATCACTGATGATGTCTCTTTACAGTGAGGACCATTTACAGAGAGAATTTGCTACTTACAGGAGATGCCTTTACTGTGACTATGTGGCATTTTCCATTTCTGTACTGTGAAAAAAACAACCAACCAAACAGAAAATAGCATAGCAAAAAATAGGGTTTTTTTTGTTTTTTGGTGTGCACTGTAAGAGCAATAATATATAATCCAAATTAAAATTGTACAAATAAGAGTTTTCAGTTTATTTGAAGCCTATTTTCTTGCTGCTGATCACACTGACACAACATGCAGTCCATTTACCATTTTTCCATACCTAGTCTCATTTAACAAGTGAAGTAACATTGTTGATGATTTTATTTGTAAATTGTTTCAGGAGAAACTTCCCTGTGCCACTTACAAGTCATGGGAACTAGTCAAATGAATGCAATATGATGCTGAAACTTTCAAAGTAATTATCATCAACACTTTGATCTTACTCCATTACGCTGCAATATACTAGCATATTAAATCTAAATTAGATGTCAATATAACTCCAAATTTAATCATCGTGAGGGCTTAATCTGATTTCATTGATAGTTTTGTGTTGTGTAAGTAGTAATAGCATTCTACTGATGTTTCTGATTAATATAAATTAAATTCAGCTTTCAGAAAATATTCATTCCTTTCAGATTACAACGAAAAGCCACAAATATTGTAATCTAATCATACTGACTTCCAAAAAACCCCATCCATTTTTTTTGAAATTTATATATTAAAAATATGCTTATGACGTCTTGCATATGTATAATAAGATGTAATCCTATTTTGAATACAAAATTGCTATTATACTTGCTTTACTTGATTATTACTTGAGACAAAATTTGCCACATGCAAATATTTTTATTTGCTTATGTAAATATTTTTTGGGTTTTTTTTAATTGCAACACTATTTGGTTTTATAATCAGCTTTCAAATTGGTTGCCAATAGGAAGCAATCAAAGCTATATCACAAGATGCTGTCCAGTTAAACACTATACAAATGTGTAAAGAGAGAAGTTTTCAAAAAATAGTCAATATTCTCTTCCATTCTCCATTCTGTATGTCTGACAGGATCTTGCATGGTATTTGCTATTTATTTTAATTCTTCTAATTGTTAGGAACAGTTATGTTTTGTAACTGTTCAAAATATAAGAAAATGGGAATTATTCTGCCTGTTCATTCTGAAGTTTCACCAGTTTCAAGATGACAGTTTGCATGAACGAATTTTGATGGTAAGGATTCAGTCTGTCCTTTTATGAAAAACAAAAAATTTAAAAAAACCCCAAACCAACAAACCAACGCCCCCCCCCTCCCCCTTTAGGTTGTAGGAGCAGGATAGTTAAAAGAAGGAACAATACTTCCCTCTATATCTCAATCTTGAAAAATGTATTAGGAAACTATCTTGAAAAAGACAAATAGCAAGGTAGTGGTGGTGGTGGGGAACTTCAAAGAAGCATTTTTAAGTGAATTTAAATTTGATTCCTCAGTCATCACTTCTTTAAATAAGGAGACCATGAGTAGTTTTGTTTGCTAAGATTTCAATTTAGCACACTGATCTGCTTTAATATGCAAGGCACCAAAGCCCAGTGAGGCAATTCTGTAGTAATGAAAGAAATTTCCTGCTTGTGAAAGTTTCTATGAGGAACTGGAGGAGCTCCCTTTTTTGTAAGGGAGTCATCCACATGCTACAAACACCATTTTGGTAGCAGAAACTTTAAACACACCTCAATGGTTATGTGAAAGTATTGCCCTAGAGGTAATTAAATATAAAACACAAAGTCCCTGAGGTAAATTTTAAGTGTGAAGCCCTATTAATTAAATTAAAGTCATTCAGCTGTGGATAGCCTTACTGTTCTATCAGAACTCACTAAGTCATTTTGTAGTAGAGGATGACTGTTGTAAGTCAGGGAAACACATCTCCTTTGAACTGCAGTGAACACAGAGCCTCTAATTTAACAACCAAAAAGCAACAGAGCCTCGGTTATAAATCTGGATTACATGGATAAGGAAGTTGTTTGTACAGTAAGGAGGAGGGATATTGGATAGACAAAGTAGGTATTGCATAATACAGGATTGTTGCTGTTTTCTGGAGTTTCTTTAAAGAGGAAACCTTTAATCTTTGATGTTAATCTTGAAGCCCTTACTCATGCTAAATAAGAATGATACTCTCCCACAAAATCATCAACCCACTCTGCCACAGTAGTTGTGTTTCTACAGTTATGTCTCCAGGTCAGTTGTCTGTCTTCTAGAAAGTAACAAAGCAATAATTCTGTGCTACAATCTATTCCAGACCAATGCTGTCTTCAGTTATCAGTTACTGTCCTGGTTTCAGCTGTGATAGAGCAAATTTTCTTCTTAATAACTAGAATAGGGCTGTGTTTTGGTTTCACTGTGGGATTTATTATGAGAAGAATGTTGATAATATGCTGATGTTTTTAGGTGTTGCTAAGAAAATCAAAGACATTCCAACTTTACATGATATTGTTAGTCTGCAGGTGCAGAAGAAGAAACTCAGGGGGAGTGTAATAAATTAGCAAACCTAAACTGGCATTTGGATATGCCAGTGGGATACTCCATATCATATAACATCACGTTCAGCATATTAATGAGAGTGGGCTGGAAAGCTTGGGGATCTCTTGGACCCTGTCCCTTTTCTGGGAGTGTGATTTAGGTTTTGGGATTATCTCTGTTCTGAGATTGCTAGCTGGGGAGCAGGCTAGGCAATCAGTCAGTGAGTAGTGAGCAATTGCACTGTCTACTCAACTGTACACAGTTGCACTCAATGACAGCTGAATCAATTTAAGATTCAGTTCTCTTTTGAATTCTCCTTTAGGAATGAAAAGGAGGTAGGTTTTTCCTTCCCAGCATCTTTTGGTTTTTATTCTTTCTGGGTTGATGAAATGGCCTCTTTATCATTGCTGAAGAAGGTCTGCAGGGGAATGGATGTTCAAATTATCATCCTGTGAAGGGTGTATTGAAGGTGTCGTTTTCTTACTGGTCTGCTGAACTGAACCCAGTTCCAAATGTTTGATCCACTTTTTGAAACTGAGTCTGATTTTTTTTCCTAACTAGATAGCTTACTGCTACAGTTTGACATATGCAAATAGTTTAAGATCACATGTATAATGTGTCCAGAAAACCTACGAAAGCACTTGCTAATACTTCATTTTTCAGTGGTTAAAATTCCCATATGTTTAACATTAGAGTAGTAGTAATAATAATCTTGAAGCAAAGATGATGGCCTTGTTTGACTAGCAAATCTTTAATGTGATACGACTAAGAACAGAAAGTTTTTGGAGACCCAGAAGTCATATGTTTACTTCATTTGTGCAGTTTATATTCTAATAATGCGATGCCTTGAATTCCTTGGGAGATTTCTTGACTGCTTGTAAATTTACACCAGTGATACCATCTGGCACAGCAATTTCATGTCAGCTATTATCTGTGGAAACAGATTAAAGCATCCCTGAAGCTTTTTGCCTTTATTTGAAGAGAATTTTCAATCCATTAAAAGCACTCAGAGGAAGAAAAGAAACACAAAGCAACCTATTTTTCAGTTCAAGCATAATCTGGCTTTTGATTATGGACACCATATATATAGATAATAGTACAGTATTAATCAGTACTGTTTGGCAAAAATTTACATCTCTCCATAAGCAATGATTTTGGAGGCAATGAAATGGGAGTGGCATCAGCGTCTACTGTTAGCATGTGAGAAGTTGCATTTGCAGATAATAGAGAAGGTTAAAATAAATACACAGAAGGGATGGTCATCTCTCTGAGTGACAACATGAAGTGCTATGTTCTGATCATGAGCAGGGGCCTGAATGGTCTAAATGATCTCTGTACTTGTAATTCAAATAGACAAATATTTTTTTTACTTTGCATCTACATTTTTGTATTTGTTCTCTAGTTTCAGAATATCTGAATGTACAGGCACAAAAGTTTCTTCATGGGGAGGTAGGGTGTTAAATTCAGATTTGGAATTAAGGGATATTTCCTACATGATTTTTTAAAGGCCTCCCTGTGAGGAACTGCACTATGGACTTGTCT
>NW_010325246.1:157063-161395 GCF_000700745.2 Antrostomus carolinensis | reverse complement strand
AAAAAAAAAGCCGGGGCGATCCCCACTGAGACCCTTAAAATACCCTTAATTACTTTTTTTTTTTTTAAATAGATGGGAGGTAACTGCTGTCTCAATTCGTGGCGTAAGGTAACGGTGTGGCTTAAAATGTGGAGGTAGCTCGAGGGTTATGGCAGGGGATATGGCAGCGTAACTTCGTTAAAAAACTCTTAAGAGTGCTCTTTGTAATCCTTTTGTACTTGTCTTTATATCCCGGGATCTTTATATTATGCAGTATGGTATATGACTGCTTCCTGTCTGAACAGAGAGAGAGAGAAGAAAAAAAATTAACCCCAGGAAAGAGGGAGGGAGAGTTTAATGTTCTCCAGCTGTTATCCATAGATTGTACTCCTGCAATTTCGCTTCAGTGAAACTTTAGCGGGTTTGGTTTTAGATATACAGGGCCTGATTCATTCTTGTGGAAACCTATTAGTCTCGCTGGAGTTGCATCAGGGATGAATTTCAGCCGCTTTGCTGCTAGTGTGAAGAACTACTGGAACAGTCAGCTGCTGTCAGGCAAACCAATGGCAAGTACAGAAAGCTTGTCTTCCTGCCAGCTAGTTTTAAACTTTCTTTAACTTTTAGTTGTCTTATATAGGTGTTGCCCTCCTAGTATTTGTGAAACCACATAGGACATATGTCTTCCCCTCATAGTATTGGGCAACTACATAGGATCACTACATTCCTAACAATCCCCTTCATTTTTAATTTTTATGTTGTTGTTGGGGGTTTGTGAGTGGAATGAGGGACATGGTCCTATGGTCTGCTCAATTCTTTGGGAGTCCAGAAGGCAACTGCCAAATAATACACCTCTCTCACATCCAAAATATGCTTAAAGATTGTGAAAAGGGAAGAGGAAAAACATCACTTCTCAAACAGATTCTACAGTTTCTTTCATTTATTGCCAAATGAGCTCTGCTTTCAGAAGAGTTGAAGTCACAAGCTTTAAGCTACAGATTCTCACTGTTGTGGGGTTTAGCTTCCTTGATACCATCATTAGAATAACTTTTGCATAAATGGGATGAACCTGGAAGCTGCAATCAAAGCCTCTTTGGATTCCCCCTGAAAGGGGAGATGCTAGTTTGTCCCCGGAGTTGGAAGGGTCAGTGTTTATAGTTCTGGCTACTGGCAAAAAAATCAGGTTGCTGAGGGTGTTTGGCATGGTGATGGGAAGGTATGGCTGTGTTCCTGAGCTTTCCTGTGCGTTCAGAGGAATGCTTGCTTCAATTAATGTACAATTTTGGGGGAGGAATATGGTGGACACTGAGCCTCCTGGAGCCCTCTGTGAAGTAGAGGAGAACTTTACTGTTCTAAAACTACCTGACAGGAAATACGAGGAAGAGGAAGATCGGTGCACCTAGAATGTTCTTAATTTGCCTCTTTCCCCCAGGTGGAGGGGTCACACTGTGAGGAAATGTCCAGTTGCTGTGTGCTTTAAGAGCAACTTGAATATCTGGCTTGAAGTACCTAGGGTGGCATCTGTGGTTCGGTATGAGGCACAGAGTTTTCAACATAGTGGGCTTTGTAGGCTGACATTGTACTGCAGTATGCCATTTTAGGGATGGAGTTTTAAAAGTACCTTTGTTAGCTTCTTGGATTTTTGTTGAACTTCTTGAATGCTGTTCTCTCATTTGCTGCTTGATAATACATTAGGTGAGGCTTCAGAAAGACAATGCAAATGATTTTTAAGATGGCTAAAATAGCATCAGGAGTTTGTCCAAATTGTTTCTCTTCTCAAAGCTGAAGAGGTACATTAGAGGAAGGATAACTCCTGCTCAAGTTACCACTTCTAAAACACTAGATAACCCTTAAACCTAGGAAATTAGCATGGATTGTTACATTTTGTAATGCTTATCAGTACTAGACACTTTTTCAATTGCACATGTACACTGTATAGATTTGTATATAGAGGCAACTGTTCTAAGCATTTGTGATGAATCACATAAAGTACACTGTACTGCCTTTTAAAATTTTTTTTTTTTGCTTGTCTAAGGATTTATTGAATAGAATTTTATTGGAAGCTACAATTAACATGTTGAGATGGACAGGAGAGCTGGATGTTTGAGGAGTCTAAATTAGTTTGTTCTCAGTGTCTGATCAATAACTCCTGGCACCTTTGATGAGTATATCTGTTTTCCACAAATTTAATTTTCTAAGACAGGATAAAACATGCTCTCAATGAAGCTTTAATGTGAATAAAATTACTTCTCTGAAAATTCATGTCATGCAGATGGGATATGAATACACCATTTATTAAAATATCACAAAAACCAAATTTTGTCTACAGGAGTTGACCTGGTTTTAAAAAGTAATTTATTAAATAAAAGTTTATTTTCTTGATTTTTATTTGGCCTTTGAAAATGTTTGTATAAGGGAGATGATTTGTGAAGGCTTGTTTACCTAGAAAAATGTGGAGCCTGAGATTTCAGGCTTATCGTAGTGTGCAGTAGATCCTGACTGAAGAGGTAAAACTTGAAGTTAGCCTTTCTGAATGTGTTCCAGCAGTCATGTTTGAATAGCGCGACTGAAGCTGATAGATTACTGGAGCAAGAAATCCATTTGATCGTGGAGCAGTTCCCGTAAGGCTTGCACCTATGCAGTGGAAATGTCTGTTACCTTAGCACGAGTGCTTATTGTTGTCCTTCACTTTCTTGCCTTAAGGATAAATAATTGACCTTTCCGTCACTGATGTAGTTCTTTCCTTGATTTTTAAATAGAGGAAGCACTCCTACCTCACGTCTGAGCGGAAGGAGCAGCCTGTTGTAGAAGCTATAAAAAACTCAGTATTTTTGTTCAAGGACCTTTGTTAAAAAGTATTGCTGAAAAGAATGGCAGCTGACCAAGTAAGACATGACTCTTCATTACAGATGTGGAGGCTGAATTGAAGTATATCACCCTTTAACTTTCTGGAGACACCTAAGCAGTTGCAGTTCCTGCTTTGCTGCACACCATTTCTGTAACAGTTCAATGCAGAATCACTGTATGTGTGGGGCATGGGGCTAGGCGGGGGCCTGCTATTGAGTCCGCTGCTGGAGTGGGGAGCAGCTGACATCTACCTGCTCTCTTTGGGAAAAGGTGACTGAACACGGTCACTCTTACCACCCAAGATGCTTTTGCATCCACAAGAGAGGACTTAAAATGTTATATGGACTTCTATGTTATAAGGAGATTGGCTTTGTGACGTGAGCTGGAGGAGCGATTTGTTCTTACATACAAAAGGAAGCCATGGCATTGAGGTAGAATGGCTGCTTTACAAAATAACCATAACTTTTCAATATTTGTCTCTTCCCAAGTGACTTCCTCATTAAATTGTGAGACCTGAGAACCAGTCAAATTTGAGAGCAGCTAAATAATGGTACAACATTTTGATAATACCAAAGTTCAGACCTTGCGAAGGGATGTCTTTTTAATGAGTCAATTCTCCAGATTGCTGTAGAGTATGATAAAACTTCCTTTGAGTATCTCCTGCTCCTTCTCCTTCCGGGAGCCAGTCTAGAGAGGGTTGGTGACAGTGTGCAGCAGCTCCAGTTGATCAGCTAAAACATTATTAAAGACTTGATATGACACATGAGCCTGGTGCTGTGGAGAACAGAGGTTAATGAGGGAGAAAGAGATGAAATGGCAGTTTAGGCAAAGAAATCAATGTTCTTCTCAAAACAGAAGCCTTGCTGAAAAACTGTTTTTGTGTATTTCGTTTGGGAAAATTTAAATAGAAACTCTTTGGGGATAAATTCAACTCAGCTCTAGTTTTGAAAATGTTCCTTCTCCAAGCTTTTATCTTTGGCATTTCCTACTCACAAACCATTTGGAGGGAGGATTCCTGTGTAGATCCCCATGTCCTGTTAGTGTCAGTGCCAGTGCAGAAACCTGCCTATGTCATGGGATAGAGTTGCCACCAAGCAGAGGCAACACTGTTCGTGCAGGTGGCTTTCACTATGACAATGTGTGAGCTGGTGTATGGTAGCTAAAGCTTTCTAGGGATTGCTAGCATGTAGCACTGTGGCAAAACAGGTCAGTCTGTGTTCATTCTGGAATAGGTTATTCTTTTAAATCCCTCTCTTCAGCAGAGGGAAGTGTTTGAGGTTTGCTTTACAGACCTTAAATTTCATACTTGTGTCCTTTTTCTTGAAGGTGCTGTTGGACACAATAACTCCTTGTGAATGCTACCTTTGATTTCAGACTAATTCTCTGTTAATCCAGTGATGGTGAATGTTCTGACACATCAGGCATTGTGTATGGAAATCTTTTAACTCCAAAAGTTCTGTTAGTTCAGGACCTACAGGTTCTTGCATCTGTTAGGATTTGTTTCCCTAC
>NW_010325246.1:146702-157053 GCF_000700745.2 Antrostomus carolinensis | reverse complement strand
ACAAAGTGTTGACAGATTAACCTCCCAAATGGTGCTTATGTCAGGTGTGAAAAGTGATATACTGTGGTGGTCTTGCACTAGAGAAACGGTATTAGTGATGGGTAAGCTATTTGGTGTAAAGAGTTAGATCAGAATAGTTTGTCAACAGTTTATACTGGTGGTTAGAATATGTGAAGCCTCACATGATATTTTAATGAGTGTAAGGGAAAGGGGAAAACAGTAAATTAGCTTTCATTTAATTACAAAATTATGATACCCCTCTCCTTCCCCGCCCTAAGGTATCTTCTCTGTGCACTGCAACTTTAACAGCCAGGGTAGTTTTTGATTCTGGTAATTATTATTTTCTTTTTCCTGCCCTATGAGTTTCTCAGGATCAAGTGAAGAGTCTCATCAAGTTAGGTGCTAAATGGCTCATAGGCTGTGCAGTTTATGCCCACTTTGTTCTGAAGTCTGAGTCACATTTCCGTGTTATTATCTGATGTGTTAAACATTAAGTTTAGTGTATAGCTTTTACCACTATCTTACTGTTCTGATCCTTTCCCAGGTGTTATGTGGAGGTAATATATTTTGCTGTTCTTGCAGAAGTTTGTTTTGGTTTTTGTTTTTATTCCCTAGTTTGTCTAGTCTTCTCTCACACGCCTCCCCAGTGCACAATTGCTGCAATTGAACCATAACACCCTCCATAGGACTACTGTAAATATTATGGTGCTACTCAATGGCACTTCTCGTGTTGTGCTTACTTATGCAATCAGTGCTTGGCCAGGCTAGATTCTTGCGTTTTACCTGTAGCTGGATTTGTCTGCTGCATTCAGGGAGTTAAGAAACTTGCCTCTTAACAGCAAGATTTGGACAGGAAAGAGATCAACATTCAAAATGTCAGTCCTTCAAGCAATGTTGATTTTGAAAGTGAATTTGCTCTCTGACAGTGGCCAACTGCTACTAACCAAAAGTAACCTCCATAAATGCTGCTTATGACTTTTTTTTTTCAAATGTAGTTTTCAACTGAGCAATGCAAAAGGATTGTGTGTCTGTGTTTACTCGGTTTGTCTCCAAAAAGTAAATTTACTCTAAGCTCAGTGCTTACGTTGCTGCTTGTTGTCCAGATCACATGGCAGGGGCAGGAGGAGGGTCGGATACAGCACTTCATGGAGCTGTTGTGCTGCTTTCAGTTTCTCATAGTGCAGTATTTTCTTTCTTAAAAAACCCAATGGACTGCCTGTGTGTGTGTATGCAGGAATGTGTGTTTGTACACACATGCAAAGTGACAGATTTGGGGAGGATTTAGGCTTAAAAAGTTGCTAATGCTATCTGTAGCTTTCTAAAAAGTAACTTAGTGGTTCACAAGCATGTATTTTCATAAGATGTTACTAATTTCCTAAAATAGCCCTGGGGGAAGGTAGGGTCTCTTTTATTTTATTATTGCTTTGTTAATAGATATAAGTTAACTAACTGTACTCTAGGGGCTTATCTTTGGCTTGAATGATCCAATCCCTAACATTCTGTGATTCTGTGATTGCTTCAGCCTAGCGCAAAAGTATCTGGATGCTCTTTCTTTTGTCCATTTTATTTAAAAAAAAGATAAAATAATTAACTGGGTGCCAGTCAGAGGCCTCAATAAACTTTGCTGGTGATGCGTGATGTGGAAAGCTTTCTAGCACAGCCCTCTCCAGCTAAGGTAGTAGGAGTTTGGGACTTGCACATCCTAGTCCTTGTTTACCCACCCGCCAGAGGCAGGGAAGGAAATGAGATTGCTTTGGTAACTTTCCTAAACTGAAACTGTATTTGTTTTCTTAAACAAAGACCTACTACCAAGTTAGACTCATAAAATCCAAGCTGAAGTTGATACTGTATCATTACTTCTGGAAAAACATCAACGTGTATTCAGGATCGGATATGTGTTTTAATCGAGATTACTACTCCAAAAATCTCCTCAGAGAACTTAGTTTTCTCGCGTTTTCTGTCCTTCGGCTACTTCTGGGTTCCTCATTTCTGTGAACAATTCCTAACTAGGAATTGGTTTGCTTCTTTGTGGGTCTTGTTTGTGTTAGGAAAGTGATTGGCAGAAGGCAGTGGATGACATGTGAAAGCTGAAATGCAAAAGTGGTTTATTTCTGTTCTTTGTTTTGTTGTCAGCTATGCTTGGATGCTTTAACACAGGACCTGTACTTTGCTAAATTAGGTCAGCTATTTAATTAAGGACTAAAAACCCTTAAAGCCTGAAAAAATGAGTGGTGGGAAGTTGGTAGAATCTGTTCCTTGTTCATAAGGAAAAGAAACATGCAACATTTTCTAGCAATATAGATGTACAACTTGTGACTGGATAGACCTGTTGCAAGACTTTGCTCAAGTAGCATTTAAGTTGAGTACTAGTCGTGGTGGTGTAGTTTATTGGGGAAAAGCTATTAGTTCTATCTGATCATAGCCCTCACTTTAGTTCCAAGTCTACCTGCATGCTTTTTAGCATAGACATCATGTTAAGGACAGTTTTATGCATCCTCTCCTTAGAGGAGTTGAAGCATAGAGGAGGTGCTGTCATCTTGATGTTACACTATAGGTAGTTAAATAAGTCGCTGTTATCGTCGACTGCACCTCTTTCATGCTTCCCACTGTGGTGTCTGTGTTTGTAGATGTCCCTTCATACAGAAGGAGAACTCATCAGGGAGTATGGCCATTCCTTTCAAGAAATTAGTAAGATCTGCCTATTGACCAAAGTAGGGGTCTTTATGCCAAGAAGCTCTAAAGCAGAAACAAACAGGACTAAATCGTGCTGACCAGAGAAATGCTCTCAAACATCTTCTATATGGAGGTATGATAAAGTACTGTTGTGATTGTGTTACATAGCTGAATTGTACCACCTCTCTGGGATATTCCAGGCTCTTCTACATGCCCCATCCCTGGAAACATTCAAGGTCAGGCTGGATGGGCCTCTGAGCAGCCTGATCTAGTTGAAGATGTCCCTGCTCACTGCAGGGGGGTTGGACTAGATGACCTTTAAAGGTCCCTTGCAATCCAAACTATTCTATAATTGTATGCACAAACAGTTTCAAGTACTGCTTTGAAGGAAAGGCTTGTTGGCTGTGTTTGAACAGACACTTAAGGAAAAGGCTCCACTGCTGTGACATCCAAACTCAACAAAAAATAATTTCTTGGCAAAGTAGGTCTCTTCACCCTGTACACTTTTGTGACCTCTATCTTAAATGAGTAAATGGAGAAAAAAAATTGCTGTGTGGTTTCTTTTTAAAATTTATTTTTTTCCTGTATACATTCCCCCCTGCCAAGTAGAAACCACTGTTGTAAGATTACCTGTTCATGCAGATGTCTAACACACATGTCTGTATTTATTTGAACTGAGTCATTACTGTAGCCATTTGCATGGTACTGGGAATCTTTTTCCTTCCTGTGCTCAACAGCAATGCAACTCCAGGCTTCAATTTACGTGCATGGGCTTTTAAAGAGAGGATTCTATAGTGGCGTATCAGTTATTGCTCTGATTTTAAGGCATCTTTGCTCAGTGGGAAGGGTTTGTTTTTTAACACTTTTTTTTTTTCAGAACAGATATGAAAATGCCTGACAGATACAGCAACTTGCATTCAGAAACAGGTGGTGAAGTGACTGACTCTCTTGAGCTGAAGAGTCATGTAGTTACTTTGCCATCACATCCTTGCTTTAGTACTGTGTATGGTAGTACAGTACTTAACCTGGAGCTGTGTATTCCAGGCAGGCTGTGATAGTGAACCCTTCCAAAGATCCTTCTTGGAGTAAAGAGAGAAACAGGAAACTTGCTTTCATGCCCGTGTTTTGAATCAGGAAATTCCTGTCTACAATATATAAATCTGTCATATCAACATCCTAAATCATGTGACACTTTTCTTACTTGGGGATTTGTGTACAAATGTGTAGAATAGCTGCAGGAATACTACATGAATTCTTCTCAAACAACATACTAACTCAGAGGAAGGTGTTTTAATACTTTTTTCAGTGAATCTATTTTAAAAATTATCTTCCTCAATTTCCTTCTTTGTTCCTGTAAAAACACTAATGAAATTTGCAGATGATATTATAAAAGGAGCAGTTATGAGGTCAGATATATCTTTTTTTTTTTTTTTTTTTTTTAAGAAATAAAAGAAAAGAAGATAAGCCAGAAACACTGGCATAATATCAGGATATCAGAAATAGTTAACTAGGAAAAACCCCTTTCGATCAGAGTCACACAGGCTAGTTTGACAGTGAGAGTTTGGATCAAGTCTAGTTGTCATATTACATGTGTAATCTTGTCAGTTCACGGGGAGCCCAGACTTTTACTGCTTGCATGACTGCATGCATTGTGGAGAAGCAGGCCATCTATTTAAGGCGCTGATATTACTTTGTTGCCAGATTGCACACAATCTTCTTTCTGTGTAAGTGTGACTGCAGGGGATAGAGGAACCGGGATGGTTTTTTTCTTAAATCGTATAATAATTACTTAAAGAACTAGCATTTCATTTAAATCCTGTCCTTGAGAGACAGTAAAGCTATTGTGGGAACTGATGAACAGACAGTGCATGTATTTGAGAGTTTCTTATGGTGCTTGTGGCTCTTATCATGAAAGACGTTGTTTTGTCACTAGTGCAATGGTGATAATGCTTGATCTAGCTCACCACTGGAGTACAAGTCAAAAGGCAACAGCTGATCACCAGCAGAAGTACTGAAGAGATCATCTTTTCCATAGTACCTAGGGAGACACATTTCTAGCCTCCATATTCCGTTTGCCTTTTCTCTGACAGTTTATAAAGAAGTTGCTTGTGGCATCAACATAACTTTCTTTTTTAAAAACCTTAAGATGATGGAAACAATAAGCTATTGCTGAAATATGTGGTGAAAATTGTTGATATTAAACTACTACGACTCATGCCTTTAGAATTTTTGGAACCTGAGGATTTACCAAAAGAGGTATAAATAAAAGGCTCAGAGCAGAAGGATTTCAATTCCAGTTAGCCATGCTAATATTAAGTTGAAACTAACAACATGCTCTTGTATGTCAAGAAGATCTAGTAGCTGACCTTCCTCCTTGAGTTCATGTTTGATTGTACTCTTTTGTAGCCAACAAGCTTGAAGGCACTCATCTGTTATTAGCACGGTTTGAGAACATAGGTGCTCATACTGCAGAACCTCTTGCTGAGGAATTGCTCTATTGTTCTGCAATACTAGACTGACAGTGGAGATCAGTACAGGCAATAAAATTACATTAGGATATTTTCCCATTGTCTCCTGGCCATATTTCTGTCTACTTTAGAGTCTGAAGTATACAAACTCACAGACTGGAAATTACATCTCTGGAGATGTCTAACCCGACCCACTGCTTAGAACAGAGTCAACTAGAGCAGATGCCCAGAGCTATGTGCAGTCAGATTTTTGAGCATCTCCAAAGATGGAGACATTACAACATCCCTGGGCAGCCTGTTCCAGTGCTCAGTCACCTGTAGATTTAAAGGAAAAAAAAATATGGATACATTATTACATTTAAATGGAAGTGCTTGTATTTCAATTTGTGCCCATTCCCTCTTGTCTGTTCAATGGCTGTCACTGAAAAGAGTCTGATTTTGTCTCCTTTATTCCCCTCTTCCTGCTCCAGGTATTTATACACATTGACAAGATTACTGCTTGAGCCCTCTCTTCTCCAGGGTAGACTGCCCCGGCTCTCTAAGCCTCTCCTTGTGTGTTAGATCCTCCAATCCCTTTCTCATCTTTATGGCCCTTTACTGGACTCTCTCCAGTATGTCCATGTCTCTCTTGTACTGAGGAGCCCAGACCTGGACCTAGCACTCCAGAAGTAGCCTCACCAGTGCTGAGCAGAGGGGAAGGATCAACTCTCAATCTGCTAGTAATGCTTCCTGCCAGCGATGCAGGCTGGGATACAGTTGGCCTTCTTTGCTGTGAGGGCATGTTACTGGGTCATGTTTTACTTGATGTCCACCAGAATCCCAGTCCCTATTCTGCCAAGTTGCTTTCCAGCTGCCTATACCTCCCCAGGAGCAGGACTCTGCATTTCCTTTTCTTGAACAATCTTCCTGAGGCTCTTGTTGGCCCATTTGTCACTCTGTTGAGGCCCATCCTAATGGCAGCAACCCCTTGGTGTCTGAGCCACTCTTCCCAGTTTTGTATCATCTGTGAACTTCTTGAGGGTGTAATCTGTCCCATCATCCAGGTCCACCACTAGTGATGGGGCTCCAGGTACACATCATGCTGCTAATCACAATTTGAGCCCAGCAGGTTAGTCAGTCTTCAGTTTGTCTTGCTGTCCATTTAGCTAGTCTATACTTCATCAGTTTGTCTATGAAGGTGCTATGGGAAACAGAGTTGGAAAGTCTTACTGAAATCAGGATAAACCACATCTGCTGTACTCCCCTTGTCCACTGAGCCAGTTGTTTCATTATCGATGTCTGTCAGGTTCATCAGGCATGACTTCCCTTATAAATCCACACTAATGACTCCTGGTTACCTTCTTGGCTTGAAGATGTTTTCCAGGAAGCTCTACCACTTTTCCTGGGTTGAGGTGATGCTGACCAGCCTGTGGCTCCCTAGATTCTCCTTCCTGCCCTTCTTGAAGACAGGGGTGATATTTTGCTTTCATACAGTCCTCATGAACCTATCCTGATTGCCATGACCTTTCTAAGATAATTGAGAGTGACCTTGCCATGGTATTGGCCGGATCACTCAGCCCTCAGAATTGCATCCCATCAGGTCTCATGGGATTATGTCTGTCCAGTTCGTTTAAATGTTCCCTAACTTGATCCTCCTGTGCTTCTTGTTACTTGTGTTTGCAGAAGGTACTCAAAGGCTTTCGGAAGCAGTAGAGTTCAGCTGTAGCAAGTTCTGGCAAGTGTTAAGGCTGTCTTACAGTAGTTGAGTATCTCCAAGCAGTGCTCTGTAAACTCGTGTCTACAGCTGGTTTGGAGTTTTTCAGCTATAATATATTTTTACCTTATATTATTAATGTTAAAAAACAGTCTTAATTTCCACTGTATAAAGAAACTCAGTCTTTCTGAATGACTATGCTTTCTCTTGGCAGAGAACAGATAAAATAGAAGAATCCTCCAAAGAGTTGTGGTGGTAGAATCTGGCTCTGTTTGGTTTTTGTTGTTTGGTTTTTTTTTTTTTTTTTTTATAAATGGTCTGTGCTTTTATGAAAAGCTTCTTCAATAGAGTTTTGCTTGTTTCAGAAGGAGCAGCTAGCCCAGGATCACAATTTTTTGCTCTCCTAGAAAATCAAGATTGTTGCTTTAATTAATGAAGAAGTTGTATTTGTGTTCATCATGATAGGAAATAATTTCTGCAGTTTTCAAGTTGAGGGAGCCATGACTGGTAAAAATGCTTGACAGTAATCCATATTCTGCTGGTGTAAAGATTTACTTCTGTCCACATATTCTAGAACTGGATCAAAAAGGATTTAAATACCTCATTTAAATTATGGTGCAAGGGGTAGGTTAATATTAAAGTTTAGAAGAAACAGCTTATTTTTCATAAGTGAAATAATGAAATGCAATTGTCTTAAATTTTCTACTGAAAACAAAAATAATTGTTACCAGATGACACAGTTAATTTTTAATGCTCTAAGTGCTAGTTGATCCTTCTCAGTTTAGAATCTTGTATTTACAATTAAAGCCAGGTACAACACAACATGTTTTGGGTATTGCTATGTGTTATGTTACTTGGCAATGGAATTCACATTTTGATTTATTACTGAAAAAACACCTTTAGGTTAGTTCACCTGTTAACATTATCTATTCCTTGAATGTTTGATCTGTGTGGGAGAGGGGCTAACTTTCTAGCAAGATGGAAGTTTAAATGCCCTGTAACATGATCAAGTTTATGAAAGATATTGAGATCAGAACTATATCCACAGTACTTGAATTAAAATCTTCAAACATAAGATTTTAGAGGTGACTTTTTAAAAACAAGTTTTCTTTCCATTTGTATGTATAGACTCTACGGCACAGTCCAGTATGAAGTTTTCCTTGGCACTCATTAGACATGAGCAGAATATTTTGCTTATGTCTTTATTTCTCTTGGGAAATTACTGCTCTTTATTCGCCGGTGGGTGTACCTTTTGTTACACTGCATGGTTGCCTTTATGGAGAAACATGAATGCTTGTTGTGGGTATTTATTTCTTTTGCCAGGAACTGCTGGAACAAAGGTGAATGTGAGACTTCCTCTCCCTCAAACAATTACTATTTTTTTCCCTGCTTTGACTCTGGTTTCAAGAGGCTCTGTGCGAGACCACTGTTCTCATATCTGAGAAATTATCCAGCTGTGAATGGACTTACAGTTTATCAGGATATAACATGGGAATTGTGAGTAAGGGGAAAGGTTAATTTCTGTTTGGTTGTTCACGAATTTATTGGTTGAAGTATTGTCTTTTGATTTAGGGCTTTGGTAATGATGTCATTGTCTTCTCACCATGAAAGTACATAGTATGTCAAGCTGTATTTCTCTCTCTGAGATCTGAACTGGAATGACTGCCCAGCACCTTAAAAATGGGACATGTTTCTCTAGTTGTGGGTCAGGTTATGAGGTGGAATTGAATCGCCCTATTGCTTACCATTTTTGAGCACAGGAAGAAATGCTGGCAGCAGAAGTTGGACACAACTGAATGTTGCAGACCTATTCCTTTCTCGGTTTCCTGCTTTCGTTTTGCCAGACCTCATTTTCTGTAGAAAATAAATTCATGCCCTTCTGAGGCTAAAATCTCCTTCTGCCCTTCCCCCCACCATGTCCTTCACTGAAGTGTAAAGTTTCTTCATTAACTCCCTACATGAGCAAAAACATTCCTAGAAAGTGAAGTTTCACTTCCACAGGGTTAGAATCTAAACCAGAACAAGTCTAGTCAGACACAGGATCCTTTCACGCAGTGGAGTTGGCTGTTAGTGGTTGTGTGGTTTGGCTGTTTGTGCCTTTAAGCACCAATTAATCCTACCTGTGTTTTCCCCAATCTTCTTCCTAACTGAGGTACCGGCACTTGGCTGAAGGGAATGTGGTAGGTAGGACACAGAGTCTGGTCTTTTCATGAATTGATTCATACTGATAACTGCCTTGTTTCTAATGCTAGCCATCCATGGTTTTGAGGAAATGTAAGGCAAATTGTGAAGGATTCTGAAAATTTAGGAGGTACATTGAGCCAAGGCCAGGTCTCTTAACTACGCACTTGAGAGAAGAAGAATACTTGCACAATCTTGCTTTAACCCTGTAGGTGCTGGCTTATGTGTGGCAAGTGGAGTGTGAATGAAATCCCTCTATAATCAGTAGAACTCATTCTTCTAAATTTTACTTTGTTGGTTGAACAAATCTTGTATTTACCCAGTGCTGAAAGTGGTGGTGCTTGGCCATTGGGTAGCCCTGTGAGAAGCTCACACCCAAAAGCAACTGTTTTGTACGAGACGAGTCCTTTATCTCGCATATTAAAGTCTTCCAGTAGGTAGCATTCTCCAGAAAGAACAAACACAGTCTAGTACAAAAACTCTGTAATGAACAGGGTAGATTGTAACCTGTAGCAGTGTTGGAGGTGCAGGATGAGCAATGTGAGAGCTCAAGGGAGAGTGCAAAGAGTTCTCAGGGTTTTCATTGATTTCTAATCCGATTTGATTTAGCATACTCTTCAGAAACTGCATGATAACAGTGCAGTGCTGCTTTGTGGTACCTTTGCACTCAGCTTTTTCCAATTGTCCCTTAAGCCCCTTAATTGTCAGCAATTCCCAATTGTCCCTTAAGCCCTCTGCAATTCCTTCCATCTCTCTACAGCTTTACCTTTCCACAGGAGGAAAAAGTGTATGTAGTTTCTTCTTCATAGTTCTTGCAGGTGTTATTCTTCACCTGGCTGGGTTTTGATCTGTTTGAGGTTCTGTAGTATCCAATGAAAAATCTTTTTGTTATGAGCAAGAACTACTGCTATCCTTTCTTCATCCTCATAGGTTTTGGATGTGCGTTGCCAATACGGATTATTGCTACTTAAATCAAGTAGGATTGCAGGAGAATTAGGGACTGCTCTTTAGTTGGTAGAAGTGGATGTCAGAACTAAGACTACCAAAAATGTTCCACCTCCTCTCCCCCACTTTACAAATGAGGATTTGTAAATTTGATTTGAAGTTGAAGATTACTTCTTCCTAGCATTTATTGCATTGTAATACTTTATGCTGTTTGAATGTGAGGATTTTTGTGTAAAACTTTTTTTGCTGTAGACTTGACAATAGGAGGTTTCAGGGAAAAAAATCAATTTAATTTCAACTAGATATTCTAGAGTCTTGAGTCTTACAGCTGAAAGCACAAAGATGTGGAGTTGCAGTGGAAAGGTGTGTGCATGTAGAAGATTAAAAGAAA